>NC_136262.1:135420272-135670272 GCF_964187855.1 Myxine glutinosa | reverse complement strand
ACAGTGATGACTCCATCTACATTTCAATGTCTGACAACATGGACCAACTTCTATCCACTCATCCCAACTCTCTCTTCCTCATATGTGGTGACTTCAACTGTCATCATGCCACCTGGTTGGGTGTGGGTTCCTCTCTCACTAGTCATGGCACCTCAGCAAAGGACTTCTGTGACTCACTGGGATTGACACAATCTGTCAATTTCCCGACCCGGATCTCAGCCAATGGAGTATCTTCTCTTCTAGACTTGGTTATGACAAACTTCCCTGCTAATGTCTGCTGCTCTTCTTCTGCTCCAATCGGTTCTTCTGATCATGTGCTTGTCAAAGTGGACATCTCTCTGGCCATTCTCAGAGAGCCTCCTCAGCGTCGACGAGTCTGGCATTTCACTCAGGCCGACTGGGACGGTCTTCAAGCAGCCATCAATCGTCTGGATTGGTCTCCCATCTCCACTGCCTCTGACATCAATTCTTCCTGGGAATTCTTCCAAAGCAAACTGATCTCTCTCATGCACAGATTTATCCCATCTCGCCTTCAATTGTCTTACCCTTCCTCCGTCCATGGTACACTGAATCTTGTGGTGAGGCAGTTGCCCTGAAACACAACTTGCCTTTGCCTCTTGGAAGGCTAATCCAACTGAAGGAAATCTCAGTTCCTTCCACCAAGCTCGTGAACAAGTGTGTGTCTACCCTCAGGAGTGCCAGGAAGCACTATCTCTCCATCAAGAATGAACTCTCAAACCTGTCTCCTTCCTCCAAATCCTGGTGGCGTCTGGTCAAATCCGTTTCTGGTGTTTGTTCCCCCTCCATCCCCTCCCTTACCTCAAATGGCCACACAGTTGACATCGCACGTGACAAAGCCGAATGCCTCAACTCTGTGTTCGCCTCGAAATCCTTAGTCCCAAACCCATCTCTCTCTGTTCCCACCTTTCCCAGTCGAACCCAAATGCTCCTGGACTCTGTGTCCTTCTCTCCTGACAAGGTGGAGGAGTTTTTGTCAAACCTCGACTCTGATTCTGCAACTGGACCAGACGGCATCAGCCCACGGGTCCTAAAATCCTGCTCTGCCGCTCTATCTCACCCTCTCTCTGTTCTTTTCACCCTATCTTTTGCTCAAGTGTCATCTGCCAGCATCCTGGAAATCAGCAAACATTACCGCTTTACACAAAAAAGGTGCAAAAACAGATCCTTGCAAACTACAGACCAATCAGCCTGCTCCCAATTATCAGCAAAGTCATGGAATCCATCATTGCTTCGATATGAAATCTTTCCTCTTCTCCAATGGCTTGATCTCTGATCATCAATTTGGTTTCAGACCAGGTCACTCTACTCTGGACATGCTGCTTCTGCTGTCTCAACAATGGATGGAGGTCCTGAATGCCAAACAGGAAATCAGAGCTGTCTCCCTTGACATATCAAGGGCCTTTGATACGGTCTGGCACCCAGCTCTGCTCACCAAACTCTCCTCCTATGGTATCCATGGAAATCTCCATGCATGGCTTGCGGACTTCCTCTCTGGTCGTAGTCAACGTGTGGCCCTGAATGGATTTCTCTCATCTCCCCTTCCTGTGCAGGCTGGAGTTCCCCAAGGAAGTGTGCTGGGCCCTGTGCTTTTTCTGGTCTTTATCAATGATCTCTCTGACTCTCTGGAAAATCCTCTCTATCTCTTTGCTGATGACTCCACTCTCTGCCGCTCCATTCCTCTTCCCTCAGATAGGCAGTCTGCAGCCTCCTCACTCTCTGAAGACCTCGACAAAATCACAGACTGGTCAAACAAGTGGAACATGTCTTTCAATCCTGCCAAATCTCACTCTCTTACTATGTCTCTCCGAAAAGATCGACTGGACAACCCTCCCATCTACTTTCTCAACAATCCTCTCCAAGAAGTTCTGTCACTCAAGCTTTTGGGTCTCACTATCTGCCATGATCTTTCTTGGGAAAACCACATTTCCAAGCTGGCCTCCAAAGCCAGTCGCCGACTGGGCATCCTCCGTCGTGCGAAGTCCTTCCTCGGCACACCTGAGCTCCTCACCACATACAAGGCTTTCATCCGCAGCTCAATGGAATACTGTTCTCCCCTATGGGCTGGTGCTCCTGCCTCACACCTGGCTCGGCTTCACGCTGTTGAATCCAAAGCTTTCAAAATCATTGGAATCTCCCGCGATGAAGCTATCTCTGAGGGCCTTTCACTCACTCACCGCAGGCAGGTAGGTGGTCTTTCTGTCTTCTACCGACTCCTCTCCGGCCTTGCTCCCCCAGCTCTCTCCGTGCTCTGTCCCCCAAATATTCCTACAGGTCGCACAAGATCTGCCAGCAACCCTCTGATGGTTAAACTGCCGAAATCTCGGCTCTCTGCTCACCTTCACTCTTTCATTCCTCTTTTCTCCCGCCTGTGGAACAAACTCCCACACTCCCTTCAATCCCTCTCCTCCCTCCAGGTCTTTAAAACAGCTGTTCACCACCATCTCTTATCTTCCCCCATCCATAACCTTGATCTTTTCTACCCCCACTAATTCACCCCAGATCCACCTTGTTTGAAATTCCAACTTATTTCCTGGAAATCCTGGCAGTGTCCATATGTTTATACCTCTCCCACCCCCCCCCCTTCACATGCCTCCCCCCCTTCACATGCCTCCCCCCTTCACATGCCTCCCCCCCAAAGCCCTCTCCCTCCCACAGATCTCTCGATGTCTCCATGTCTCTCGGTCCCTGCTCTCAAATGTTGTGTTTGTGTCCTTCCCCCTCTCTCCCCATCTTGTCTACCGCTCCCGATGTTATTTGTTTTATGTGTCTGTTTGTCTTTCTGTGTGATTAATTTTCGCTCTTTCACGAGCCTCGATCTTGTATCCAAAAAAAAAAAAAAAAAAAAAAAAAAAAAAATCTATGATTGGCTAACGTGATTGTTGATGACCTAATTACGGGACGCCCTTTTGACCTTTATACACAACTGGAGGAAGGAGGGCGATATTTTACAATGTACTATACAATAAAAAACACAATAAAAATAACACCATTCTCATATCCACAACAATATGTATATACGTATACAACAACAACAGGCATTTTAAGGCCATTTTCCCCTGCTAGAGCGGGGGTTAGCCTTGCAGTCCCCATGACAATCTTCTCCATCTTGCCCTACTTTCTGCATCTCTCCTTGTTAACCCCCTTGCCCGCATTTCTTCTTCCACCATCTTTAGCCAAGTCTTTCTCGGTCTTCCCCGTCCTCGACTTCCTTCTACATTCATTTCCATCACTCTTCTCAACCAGTCACTTTCATCCTTCCTCAACACATGACCAAACCATCTCAACCTGTTCCTCTTCACAGCATCAATCACAGGCTCTATTCCCATCATTTTTCGCAATTCATCATTTGTCTTCCTCTCTCTCAACGATACTCCGCACATCCATTGAACCATTCGCATTTCCACCCTTTCCAACCTTCGTTGCTGCTCTACGTTCATTACCCATGTCTCGCTCCCATAAATCAGAACACTTCTCACACATGCAGCATACGCCTTTCCCTTCAGTTTCAACGACACTCCCCTCCTCATCAGCACGCCACTCAGTTCCCGAAACTTCTTCCATGCACATCTCACTCTAGCAACCGTTGCCGAGTCTGATCCACCTTCTCCATTTAGCATGTCTCCGAGGTAGCAAAATGTTTTCACACCTTCCAGCTTCACGCCGTCTCCAAGATCCAACTCAACATTTCCTCCATCTGCAGCTCCCTCTGTGCACATCTTGCACTTGAATGTAGCTGCCACACTGGTTAATGACCCTCTCAAACTACTACATTTTTGATGAACCCACTCAGCGCACATTGTACATTGAATGGAATTCACTCCGACACCATTCCTGCACACAGCACAAGGCCACTTCCCAGTTCTTTCCACCTCACCACATGCTTTACCACTTGCCATCACCTTCGTTTTTCCGATATTCAACTTCAGACCTTTTGTCTCCATACATTCCTTCCACTTGTTCATCTTCTCCTTCAGTCCATCCATACTTTCCGCAATCAACACCAGATCATCTGCATACAACAACTCCCACGGTAAACCCTCCTTTACGTCCTGAGCCAGCACCTCCATCACAGCTACAAATAGTAGTGGACTTGGTACCGACCCCTGAAGCACCCCCACCTTCACCTCAAACTCACCACTGTTCCCGTCCTTCGTCCTTACAGCTGTGTGCGCTCTTTTGTACATTGCCATCACCACTCTGATCAACCATTCCTCCACTCCTAACTTCCTCAATGCCCATGTCAATACTTTGCGTGGAACCCCATCGAATGCTTTCTCCAGATCAACAAACCCAAGAAACAACTTCTTCCTCTTCTCCATGTACTTCTCCTGCAACTGCCTCACAATAAAAAGCGCGTCTGTCTTTCCTCTTCCTGGCATAAATCCAAACTGCATTTCGTCGATCTTCACTTTCTTCCTTATCCTCCTCTCCAACACCCTTTCCAATACCTTCATTCCATGCTCCAATAACTTTATCGCTCGGTACGAGCCACACTCTAGAGGGTCACCTTTCCCCTTGTATGGAGGGACGAGGGTACTCAGTTCACAAATCACTGGAATGCGGCCTTCTTTCACCGCCAGATTACAGATCTCTGTCATACTTTTCACACCCCAACTTCCTGCTGCCTTCAACATATCTCCCGTAACTCACGTCGGCCCTCCCGCTTTTCTACTCTTCATTGCTTTTATCGCTTCCTCAACTTCCTTCTCAGTTGTCTTCTCTGCCGGTCCTAAAACTGGGTTATTCTCTATGTTGCCATCCCATTCATTCTCTGTATTCAACAGCATTTCCATATATCTTTTCCATCTTCCTTTAATTCCATCTGGGTCCACAACGATTTGTCCCACTTCATCCTTCAAGCAACTCACCCCCATCACATCACACCTCTCTTTCGCTATCTGCTTTGCAATCCTGAATACTGCTCTCTGACCCTCTTCCGAATCCAAGCATTCTCCGAACATTTTCCTACATGCCTCCTGCGCCTTTGCTACCTCTTTCTTTGCAGCCTTCTTGGCTGCCTTATAACTTTCATGCTCTGCTGTTTCTGCTCCCGTACCCTTCGCCTTCTGCCACTCCTTGAACTTCTTCCTCTTCTCCTCAATCCTCTTTCCAACTTCATCATCCCACCACCATCTTTCCGAATGCCTCGGTGGTCCTTTTGTCCATCCACATACCTCACCAATGGCTCCCAACAGACTAGCTCAACCACATCATCCTCTACCCTACTCAGCCTCTCTTTTAATGCCTCCCTTACTGTCACCTCTTTCAACCTCCACACCTTCATTCTCGGTTGGTACTTCACCCGCCGAGCTCTCCTCGCACCTTTCACCCTTATGTCGCAGACAACCAAGTGGTGCTGTGAAACAGCCTCCTCCCCCGGGATCACCTTTGTGTCCCGGAGGTGCCCCCTATCTCGCCTACGCACCATCAGGTAGTCAACGGTTGTCGTCGACCCACCTGACGTGTATGTAACAAGCTTATTATCCTCTTTCTGGAACTGAGTATTACAAATCAACAAATCAGCTCCATCAGCAAACTCCAAAATCCTTTCACCTTCTCCATTTCTCACACCATATCCGTAACCCCCATGAACTCCCTCAAAACCATCCATACTCCTTCCCACATGTCCATTTAGGTCTCCTCCTACCACAACAACTTCCTCATCTTTCACGTTTTCCATCAGCTTCTCTATCGCACCCCAGAACTTGTCCTTCTCTTCATCGCTCCGACCAACCTGCGGAGCATATCCCGAGATGACGTTCACCAAGAGCTTTCCAATCATCATATTCACCATCATCAACCTATCACTCACTCTAGTCACACTCACCACACTGTCTACAAACTCCTCAGAAAACAGGACACCAACACCATTCACGCCCTCCAGGCACCCTTGCCACACAAACTTGTATTTATGTCCCTGCCTACCCTTCACCATTCTCACACCACTTCCCTTCCATCTCGTCTCTTGCACACAACATATGTCCACTCTTCTTCTGACCAATACTTCCACCACTTCTCCTGATGTCCCTGTCATTGTCCCTACATTCCATGTCCCAAACCTCAGAAACCGATCTCCACTTTGGGTTGTACCCTGCCCATATCTAGTTGTAATTGTCATGGTTCTCTTTTTGAGGCAATGTTTTTATGGCCGGATGGCCTTCCTGACGCCAACCCTCTTAGTCATCTTTTAAGACACGCAGGGATACGGTGTACCTATTCTAATCCAGGGTATACACTGGGAAACGTTTAAAACATGGAAATTCTGGGGGGGTGGGGGCATCACGGCTGCGGGGCCCCGTCAGCACCACGCCCCGTCAGTACCACACCACGTCGGCCCGGTCAGCACCACACCACGTCGGCCCGGTCAGCACCACACCACGTCGGCCCGGTCAGCACCACACCACGTCGGCCCGGTCAGCACCACACCACGTCGGCCCGGTCAGCACCACACCACGTCGGCCCGGTCAGCACCACACCACGTCGGCCCGGTCAGCACCACACCACGTCGGCCCGGTCGGCACCACACCACGTCGGCCCGGTCAGCACCACACCACGTCGGCCCGGTCAGTACCACACCACGTCGGCCCGGTCAGCACCACACCACGTCGGCCCGGTCAGCACCACACCACGTCGGCCCGGTCAGCACCACACCACGGCGGCCTGGGCAGCACCACACCACGGCAGCCCGGTCAGCACCACACCACGTCGGCCCGGTCAGCACCACACCACGTCGGCCCGGTCAGCACCACACCACGTCGGCCCGGTCAGCACCACACCACGTCGGCCCGGTCAGCACCACACCACATCGGCCCGGTCAGCACCACACCACGTCGGCCCGGTCAGCACCACACCACGGCGGCCCGGTCAGCACCACACCACGTCGGCCCGGTCAGCACCACATCACGTCGGCCCGGTCAGCACCACACCACGTCTGCCCGGTCAGCACCACACCACGGCGGCCTGGTCAGCACCACGGCGGCACGGTCAGCACCACACCCTTGGAAAGGACTTCGATGCTGTGGAGAGATCGAAGCAAGCCTCCTTGCTCGAGCGGACCGGAAGCGGAAGTCCATATATATAAGCACATATATATATATATAATGTTAAAGCGCGGCGTTACGCGCGCTGCTTGTGAGCAAGGAGGAAGCGGACAAGCGGTAACATATAAACGTCTTTATTGTAAGACTACACTGTAACACTGAACTCCTCCGGGCTGGTCGCCCGGTGTATATCATGAGGCCACGCCTACCCCTCGGGCGTGGCCACCGCCCACTTGGTGCGTGGAATGATGTCACCACGCCAGTGGGCTTTTGTGTCCACCACACGCGCCCCCCCAGAATTCCCGCGCACCTGGAGGGCCAGTTTGCGGGGCAGACGAATGACCCGGCCGAAGCGCCCCCTGGCGATCGGCGGCGTCCGGGGTGCAGGGATACCAGGTGGGATGCCCCTGGCTGCCCCTGGGATGGGTGCAGGACCGGGGGGCGCCGTGGCGGCGGGGCTGGGCGGTGCCGGGGGTCCGCCCGCAGGAGGGCGGCCCCGACGTGGGGGTCGGGCCACTGGCGGTGGATGGTCCACATCGAGGTGGGCCGGCTTGAGGCGGTCTACCGAAACGCGGTCAGGAGTACCGCCGATGTCCAGGGTGAAGTGCTTCGCCCCGGTCTCCAGCACGCGGAAAGGCCCGTCGTACGGGGGCCGCAGTGGTGTCCGATGGGCATCGTGGCGGACGAAGACGTACTCTGCCGTGCGAAGCTCCGGGGCGACGTGCGTCGGTGGGTGCCCGTGGCATGCCGTTGGCACCGGGGCGAACCTCTGGGCGGTCTCTTGCAGACATCGTCGTCTCTGACATCGACTTGGAGAAATTTTTGCCCACTCCTCTTGCAGAATTCTTTCAGCTGTGCGATGTTTGAGGGGTTTCTTGCATGCACAGCTCGTTTCAAATCCCTCCACAACATCTCGATGGGATTTAGATCCGGGCTTTGACTTGGCCATTCCAGAACCCTCCATTTCTTTATTTTCAGCCATTCCTTGGTGGATTTACTAGTACTAGGGCGTGCCCGTACGTGGGTGCAAAAAAACATGCGTGCAAACAACAACAACAAAAAAAAAACTTTGAAACCACGTGGCAGTAACGACCACAGAACCCCCCCCTCTATTTACATGAAATGGTTTGGTCCATTCGCAAAGCCAAAGCGAACGGCTTGCGAGTACGGTAGAACCCCCCCCCTCTATTTACATGAAATGGTTTGGTCCATTCGCAAAGCCAAAGCGAACGGCTTGCGAGTACGGTGACCATACCTTGGGAACCACTTGTCCGATTAATTTCAAACCTTGAAAAGGCACATCCTCGGGTCCCCAGCAATATACCTGGCAAGTTTCAAGTATATCGGACCCGTGGTTGTCGAGAAACAGCGGTCACAGACAAACACACACACACACACACACACACAGACACACAGAGATTACTGGAATTATAGATAGATACAATGGACTACAAAATGTAAATGTTTCATGATATTTGTTGTATTATATCACCTTTATCTGTCAATATTGTTGAAATGAAGATCAAATAGCTGTATGTTGAAATATGTTGAAAAAGTCAAAACTTTACATGGGGTGTACTTACTTTTTCACGTGACTGTATATATGTGTGTGTGTGTGTGTGTGTGTGTGTGTGTGTGTGTGTGTGTGTGTGTGTGTGTGTGTGTGTGTGTGTGTGTGTGTGTGTGTGTGTGTGTCCTTCCTCTTTCACTGGAAATATAAACTGCAAGTCAATACAGAAAAAAGGGAAGTTCTCTCAAGTTTTATGAAACCGCTTGTATCTCCGAGTGAAAACAATATCGTTGGACGTGTCGAGCAACCTTACTTTCAAGCTGTACTTTGGTAGGTAGAGTGTGAGTGTGAGTGTGTCTGTGTCTGTATGTGTACATATGTACATATGGATGTGTGTGTGTGTGTGTGTGTGTGTGTGTATAAAATGTGTAATATGTCACGCATCATATGTGTATACACAATATACTACTGTACAACATGTCATGCATAATGTGTGTGTCCACAATATACTACTGTACAACATGTCACACATAATGTGTGCATACACAATATACTACTGTACAACATGTCACGCATAATGTGTGTATACACAATATACGACTGTACAACATGTCATGCATAATGTATGTGTCCACAATATACTACTGTACAACATGTCACACATAATGTGTGTATACACAATATACTACTGTACAACATGTCACACATAATGTGTGTATACACAATATACTACTGTACAACATGTCACACATAATGTGTGTATATACAATATACTACTGTACAACATGTCATACATAATGTGTCTATATACAATATACTACTGTACAACATGTCATGCATAATGTGTGTGTACACAATATACTACTGTACAACATGTCATACATAATGTGTGTATATACAATATACTACTGTACAACATGCCACGCATAATGTGTGTCCACAATATACTACTGTACAACATGTCACACATAAAGTGTGTTTACACAATATACTACTGAACAACATGTCATACATAATGTGTGTATACACAATATAGCCTACTGCTGTACAACATGTCATGCATAATCTGTGTGAACACAACATACTACTGTACAACATGTCATGCATAATGTGTGTATACACAATATACTACTGTAGAATATGTCATGCATAATGTGTGTATACACAATATACATCTGTACAACATGGCATGCATAATGTGTGTAGACACAATATACTTCTGTACATGTCACATATAATGTGTGTATCCACAATATACTACTGCACAACACGTCACGCATAATGTGTGTCTACACAATATACTACTGCACAAGTCACGCATAATGTGTGTATACACAATATACTGCTGTACAATATGTCACGCATAATGTGTGTATACACAATATACAAGTGTACAACATGTCATGCATAATGTGTGTATACACAATATACGACTGTACAATATGTCACGCATATTGTGTGTGTGCACAATATACTACTGTACAACATGTCACGCATAATGTATGTCTAAACAATATACTTCTGTACAATATGTCACGCATAATGTGTGTATACACAATATACTACTGTACAACATGTCACGCATAATGTGTGTCTAAACAATATACTACTGTACAACATGTCATGCATAATTTGTGTGTTCACAATATACTACTGTACAACATGCATGAATGAATAACATGTCATGCATAATTTGTGTGTACACAATATACAACTGTACAACATCTCACACACAATTCATCTGCACACAATATACACCCAGACAACATCTCACACATAATGTGTGTGCACAATATACTACTGTGTATGTGTATATCTATCTATAATTCCAGTAATCTCTGTGTGTATGTGTGTGTGTCTGTGTGTTTGTCTGTGACCGCTGTTTCTCGACAACCACGGGTCCGATATACTTGAAACTTGCCAGGTATATTGCTGGGGACCTGAGGATGTGCCTTTTCAAGGTTTGAAATTAATCGGACAAGTGGTTCCCAAGGTATGGTCACCGTACTCGCAAGCCGTTCGCTTTGGCTTTGCGAATGGACCAAACCATTTCATGTAAATAGAGGGGGGGGGGGGGGGGGGGGGTTCTACCGTACTCGCAAGCCGTTCGCTTTGGCTTTGCGAATGGACCAAACCATTTCATGTAAATAGAGGGGGGGGGGGGGGGGGGGTTCTGTGGTCGTTACTGCCACGTGGTTTCAAAGTTTTTTTTTTTTTTGTTGTTGTTTGCACGCATGTTTTTTTGCACGCACGTACGGGCAAGCACGTACGGGCAAGCACGTACGTGCGGGCATGCCCTAGTAATATATAATAATAGCAATAATAATAATAACCCGACCTGGCACTTTATAACTGCTGGCAGTAATGACCGGTTTCCTCTGCCTTTCCGCTTTGATATAACCCCACTTTGATATAACCCCACTTTTATACAACCCCGCTTTGATACAACCCCGCATTTATACAACCACATTTTCATTGGACACCCTTTGATGCAACCCCACTTTAAGAAAACTCTGCTTTGATACAACCCCGCTTTGATATAACCCCACTTTGATACAACCCCGCTTTGATATAACCCCACTTTGATACAACCCTGCTTTCATTGGACACCCGTTGATGCAACCCCACTTTGAAAAAAACTCTGCTTTGATACAACCCTGCTTTGATACAACCCTGCTTTGATATAACCCCGCTTTGATATAACCCCACTTTGATACAACCCCGCTTTGATATAACCCCACTTTGATACAACCCTGCTTTGATATAACCCCACTTTGATGCAACCCCGCTTTCATTGGACATGCTTTGATAAAATCCCGCTTTGATATAACTCCACTTTCATAAAACCCCACTTTGATACAACCCTACTTTCACTATAATTAAACATACACTGGAAAATCTCATGGCTGGAGAAGATAAATTAGAGTTCTGCTTCTTCACACAATAACAACTTCTACCTTCCAGACCTTACAACCAATCATGTTGAAAATGTAAACACTTATTTCCCTTGATCACATCTACAGTACATTAGTTTAACGTTTAATGTTGATCAATCGAGCAGTTCAAGATAAATTTTTTTAAATATTTCCCTTTAATTGTCTATGCCTGCCAAACCGAACAACCAATAATGTTTAAATGTTATACATTTATTCCACTTGACCCCTCATTCATTACTTTAACATTTAACATCGATCAATGAAGAGGTTCAATAGATACATGGTTTTTAATATTCCCGTTGAATTATTTATTGCTGCCAAACCATGTGACTTGGCGCAAATTCCAAAAAGACCATTTTAGCTTCCCGACAATGGGGAACATATGTATAAAGATTCCACTCGATATGTTCAAAAATGAGGGAGGAGATAGGTTTTAAAGTTTATGCTTCAAAGCGTCATAACTCCTAAACCATGGGACCTATGACATCATGGTCATTGGACCTTTTGTTCGTCATTTGCATGCGATCATGCATGCAAAGTTTGGGCTCAATCTGTTCAGCCGTTTTGGAGAAAGTGTTTTTTGTGTTTTTCACGAAAAACAATATGGCGGTCGAACCACGTGACCTATCACGTCAAAAAAAATTGATTGCTGCATTTCTTTTTCCTTAGATCAAGCACAAAAATATCATGTTCATGGCATCAATGGTTCTATTTGTTGAATTCTAACCTCGTAACTAACATTAGCACTTTTCCTAAATATCCTAAACTAGTCAAAAGCACCCGGCGTTGCCCGGGTTCTTTTTGAATGAATTTACTACTATAATTCAGCTTTTACTCGCAGCCGTAGAAGATTGACTACTATAATTCAGCTCGGCTTTTAATTGCGAAATGGGCCCAGCCATGGCGAAGCGGGCTCGACCGGCCTCGCCACCTAGCCTTTAACCTTCCGTCCTGACATTTTTGGTTCTTTTTGAATGAATTTACTACTATAATTTAGCTTTTACTCACGGCCGTAGAAGATTGACTACTATAATTCAGCTCAGCTTTTAATTGTGAAATGGTCCCAGCTCGGCCGAGGCGGCCTCGACCGGCCTCGCCACCTAGCCTATAACCTTCCCGGGGCCCGTTAAGCCATTTTTTGTTTTAGAGGTTTCCTTCTATCTTTCACCGTTCAGGAGATTAGCGCATGCAGACAAACAAACAAAAACTTTCTTTTATATATATAATAATAATAGAATAGATAGAAGATAGATAGAAGATAGACTAGCTGAATGCACCCGGCGTTGCCCGGGTTCTTTTTGAATGAATGTACGACTATAATTCAGCTTTTACTCGCGGCCATAGAAGATTGACTACTATAATTCAGCTCAGCTTTTAATTGCGAAATGGGCCCAGCCCGGCCGAGGCGGCCTCGACCGGCCTCACCACCTAGCCTATAACCTTCCTGGGGCCCGTCCCGACATTTTGGGTTCTTTTTGAATGAATTTACTACTATAATTCAGCTTTTACTCGCGGCCGTAGAAGATTGACTACTATAATTCAGCTCAGCTTTTAATTGCGAAATGGGCCCAGCCCGACCGAGGCGGCCTCGACCGGCCTCGCCACCTAGCCTAAAACCTTCCTGGGGCCCGTCCCGACATTTTTTGTTTCAGAGGTTTCCTCCTATCTTTCACCGTTCAGGAGATTAGTGCGTGCAGACAGACAAACAAACAAACAAGAAGACGTCATGCGAAGCACGATACTTGCAAAATCCGCCCCCCCCCCCCCCCCCCAAGAAAAAAATTCCATTGATACAGCAAATTGTCCATTTCATCAAGATTAAAATTGATAATCTTGATCAAAGCTCGGGTCAATAGGAAGAAAAGTGATGATTTTTCAGATGAAAAATGATGATTTTGGAAGGTTGACCTTGAGTTGACCTTTGACCTTTTGACCTCAAAAATAGTTGGTTTCCCTATTTAGTGACTCAATGTGCAAATGCTGTTCAATTTTCAAGTCAATCGGATGAAAATTTAGGACGTAAAAAATTTGGCCTATGTTGACCTTTTGGCCTATGTTGACCTCAAAAATAGATGGTGAGTGAATTCAGTGACCATATATGTAAATCCTCTTAGAAGTTCAAGTCAATCAAATGAAAATTGGTGATTTTCGAAATTCGGCCTATGTTGACCTTTTGGCCTATGTTTACCTAAAATATAATATGTGGTTGAATTCAGTAACCAGATATGCAAGACCTCTTCAGATTTCAAGTCAATCGGATGAAAATTGAGGATTTTAGAAATTTGGCCTATGTTGACCTTTTGGCCTATGTTGACCTCCAATATACTTGGTGGTTGAATTCAGTGACCAGATATGCAAGTCCTCTTCAAATTTCAAGTCAATCGGATGAAAATTGAGGATTTTAGAAATTTGGCCTATGTTGACCTTTTGGCCTACTTGGTGGTTGAATTCAGTGACCAGATATGCAAGTCCTCTTCAAATTTCAAGTTAATCGGATGAAAATTGAGGATTTTATAAATTCGGCCTATGTTGACCTCAAAAATACTTGGTGGTTGAATTCAGTGACCAGATATGCAAGTCCTCTTCAAATTTCAAGTCAATCGGATGAAAATTGAGGATTTTAGAAATTTAGCAAAGTTGGTGACCTTTGGCTTATGTTGACCTTTTGACCTATTGACCCCAAAACATTAGGCTTCTTGCTTTTGACCAACTCTACCATTTGGTGAAGTTTCAAGAAGATCGGTTGAAAATTGTGACCTGTAGGCCGGTGACAAACAAACAGACAAACAGACAAACAGACAAACAGACAAACAGACAAACAGACAGAACCACAAATGGAACCGACCAATATACTTGAAAAATCTTCGATTTTGCAAGTAACAAACAAACAAGAAGAAGTCATGCGGAGCATGATACTTGCAAAATCCCCCCCCTCCCCCCCCCAAAGTTTCCATTGATACAGCAAATTGTCCATTTCATGAAGATTAAAATTTACGATCTTGATCAAAGCTCGGATCAACAGGATGAAAAGTGACGATTTTTCAGATGAAAAATGATGATTTTAGAAGTTTGACCTTGAGTTGACCTTTGACCTTTTGACCTCAAAATAGTTGGTTTCCCAATTCAGTGAGGCAATACACAAATGCGGTTCTATTTTCAAGTCAATCGGATGAAAATTGATGGGTTTTCAGATGAAAATTGATGATTTTGGAACTTTGACCTTGAGTTGACCTTTGACCTAAAATAGTATGTTTCCCAATTTAGTGACTTGATATGCAGCCACTGTTCAATTTTCAAGTCAATCAGTTAAAAATTGCCGGCTTTTCAGATGAAAATTTATGATTTTTAAAATTTGACCTTGAGTTGGCCTTTGACCTTTTGCCCTCAAAAATAGTTCATTTCCCAATTTATTGACTCAATATACAAATGTTATTCAATTTTCAAGTCAATCGGATTTAAAATGGCGATTTTAGAAATTCGACCTCCAGATGACCTTTGACCTTTGACCTCAAAATCCTATGGCTTCTCAATTGGGACGACCTATACAACTTGGTTAAGTTTTGTGACGATCGGTTTTGAATTGTGACCTGTAGGCCGGTGACAAACAGACAGACAAACAAACAGACAGAACCACAAACGCAACCGACCAATATACGGTACTTGAAAAATCTTCGATTTTACAAGTAACAAACAAAAACTTTCTTATATATATATGTAGATAAACATATTTTTTCTCCCAATGCAGAGTTCTTTAGAATGAGACATGATTCGATTTTTTTTCCCATTGAGGCGTTTCGGAGATATAGAGGGGCAAAGTTTTTTTCATTTTTTTTTCTTTTTTTGTTTGTATACAGAATCGAGGCTCGTGTAAGAGCTAACACATTGAGCATGAAAACATGCACACACACATAAAACATGCAATGAAGGGAGCGGGAGACAAGAGGGGGAGAGAGGGAAGTACACAAGCACAACAACAGAAGAGAACAGGGATATCGGTAGATCTGTGGAAGGGGGAGGGCTGGGGGAGGAGGTAGGGGTACACGGTATAAAGCAAATGAACACTTCTATGAATTTCAGCAAAGAAGTTGGGGCTTGGAAGAGGCGGATTTGGGGTGTTTTAACGGGGGTAGAAGAGATCGAGGTTTTGGATGGGGGAAGATAAGAGATGGTGGTGAACAGCTGTTTTAAAGACCTGGAGGGAGGAGATGGATTCAAGAGAGTGTGGGAGTTTGTTCCGGAGGTGGGAGAAAAGAGGAATGAAGGAGTGAAGGTGAGCAGAAAGTCTTTATTTTTGAAGTTTCACCAGAAGAGGGTTGCAGGCAGATCTTGGTGTGAGGCAGGAGCACCAGCCCAGAGGGGAGAACAGTATTCCATTGAGAGCTTTGTATGTGGTGAGGAGACCAGAAATGCCCAGAAAAGGTTTTTTCCAAGAGTTTGAAGGTTTTTTTTACAAGATGGCATCCATAACCACGTGACTTATGACGTCATAATGAGCAGTAAAAAAAAATCTAAGGTCTATCCAAGCACTTGATCAAATTTTTGTGCCAATTGCACCAACGGTTGCAGACAATGTTAATTTTAAAGTTTCCGGACATTAAAAACTGGGAGGTGGGGGAGAGGGGGGTGGGGGGGGTTTGTACAATTTTAATCTGTACAGTTTCAATCGGTATTCATCTACGTGTACATCGTATGTAGAGGAAACCTAATAATGTGTGCATATAATGCACAGCACAATATGTCATGCACAATATGTGTGCGTGCCGTGGGTTTAATAAGCACCCCGTCTCAACTCGGACAGTTTACAAGAGATTTATTAATACACGGTGAGTCAGAAGTAGCGCCCGATTTCTGTTATTCTATCCCGATTTCTAGATAAGGATACCTGCATGGGAGACGTAGCGTTTAGGCCAGTAACACCACTTTGGGATGACACTCATGGTTCTTACATAGCCAGCACCAACATATCAGCCAGCACCAACCCGTATTTGGCTTAATATACTTTCCTCTAGGGTCAGGATAACTCATAACACCACTCCAAGTTGACAATAAGCCTCATTCTGAGAGAATGCTTTGCCAAGGCCAAACATGGGATATGGTCAACAATTGATACTTTAGTCAGACAGTCAGACGCCAATGAGAATAGGTCACAGTGTGTCGCTGCTGTCACCATCAGCATAGGGAATTCAATGAAATCTCCCACATGCGCATAATACACAGCATATGTTACGCATAACATGTGTATAAACCATAATCGTGCATGTGTATGTGCAAATCACGACCCGTGTATGTGTTTGCGTGTGCATGCATCACCGCCACCGGTCCTCATCTTCACCTGCAAGTCCCCAAGACCAAACGTAGCTTTCCCCGATCCCAAAGCATCCATCCCCACCCTAGCGAGGAACCATGACTCATGTCTCCTCAACCATGCTCCATTCCCCCTCCGTCATCCCTGAAATGGCATCTGAGGTATGCTTGGGTACGGTCTCTTCCATCTGGATCTCATCCATCCTGATCCATTCAACCTTGGTCTCATCCTTTAAAGCTGCCATATTCGGCTCAGTTCCCAAAGCTTCCGTACACTTATAAGCTGCTTCAATGAACGGCGTGGTACCAGGCACTGAAAGCGCATCTTGGGGTCAGAAAAAAAAACCCAACAAAGCTCAGGCTTCCCCCATCCAGGTCCGCCACAGCCCAGGCCCCCCTCTCACTCGGGCCCGCCAAAACTTGGGTCATCCCTCCCTGCAACATGGGGCCCACCAGTCCCACCAAGCTTCAAGGCCAGGCCATGTCCCAAACATATCTCGTGGACCCTCCCATCTGGGTCCACCAAAGCTCTGGCCCTCTTCCCTCCTGGGTCCACCAAAGCTCTGGCCCTCTTCCCTCCTGGGTCCGCCAAATCTTGGGCCCTCCCATCTGACAGCACAGGACTCACAAATCCCTTCAATCTTCAGGGCCAGGCCGTATCCCAAATGCATTTCGCAGCCCCCCCCTCTTCCCTACCTGGGTTCACCAGAGCTCTGGCTCCGTTCCCTCCTGGGTCCGCCAAATCTCGGGCTCTCCCATGCGACAGCATGGGACCCACAAGTCCCTTCAAGGCCAGGCCATGTTCCATACGCATCTCAACGTGTGTGTGTGTGTGTGTGTGTGTGTGTGTGTGTGTGTGTGTGTGTGTGTGTGTGTGTGTGTGTGTGTGTGTGTGTGTGTGTGTGTGTATGCGCTGCCGCCACCAGTCATCATCTCCACCCATGAGACTCTAAGATGGAATGGAGTCTTCCCCAGTCCTGAAGCATCCATCCACAAATTTTGCTTCTGTATTCATTTTGTGCACGCCTTCCATTCTTCCCTACCTCATATTTACCCACATCCCTCTTTGTCTGTCTCTGTCTATTTTGTCCCTTGGCCCAACTGTCGGCATTTCCCACTTCTCCTTCTGTTGTTCCTTTTTTATCTTGTGTTCTGATCCATTTTGTATTCTAACTCTTCCACAAGCATTGATTATATGTACGGTATTTTCAAAAAATGTTCGAAGGAATGAAGATCATGAAGCCCATGATAATGACTTTGTCGGTTGGAGGAATGGCGTACGCCACCATTTCCCAAAATTGTCAATTTCATCATCCAGTACCATATCTGCTGAACTAAATCATTATAGTGTTTAATTCTCGGTTTTCAAGGTCAATAAATCCAATGGACAGATTTCAAAACCAGTCAAAAACTTGCATTGATCAATTTAAGACAACAGACGCACCTACACGTCTGATCAGTTACCACTGGAGCAGATGCGACACCTGCAGTACAAGGCTACAGATTGACTGCCTTAGACAATGGTTCCAGCACACCACTGACAAGTTCGTAAAATAACGCCTTTTTTGTATACGGAGTCTCGGCTCGTATGAGAATTAACACTTAGAACATGTAATAAGGGAGCGGGAGAAAAGAGGGGAGAGAGGGAAGTACAACAGTAGGAGGGAACAGGTACATCTGCAATTACAGATTAGTACAACCCACCTTGTTTAAAGAAAAGAGAACAGCAAAAAAGAGCTTATGTGGCACCCTCCCCAGATCAACAATGAAGAAGATGACTAACGTGCGAAAACAATTGTTAAGGTCAAAAGAAAGGATGTTGTTGTTATTGTATATCCCCGGACATGTCTTTCAAACAAGCCGGAGACAGCGATCAATTGCCCAGGAGCGACCCAGAGATCCACCACATCCAGGATGGTGTACCCCCAGCTTCACGAAGTCAGGGCCATGACAGAGTTACAGAGAGAGAGAGAGACAAGAGGGAAGGGGCCGGTCCATGGGACCAATCAGCACCCTGAAGCAGGGAAGAATGGGGATGATTTGGCCCCCTCTTGCATTGGGGGGTACAACCACCACAAAGAGGCGTCCCCAGTCGTTGTAGAAAGGATGTTTTCAGAGATGGAGAATTGATTTCCCGAAGACTACTCACAATAAAGTATAAGAAAAGGTTGCCTTTTTGGACATGACCTTTCCCCTGAAAAGGCCCCAGTGCACCTCAGCTTTTTTCACCCACACAATTCGTGTTCTATCAACTTTTAATGCATTTTACTGTATTTTTCTTTATCGATTTTATTTTTTATAACTGGTGTATATTCTACAATGGATGAGATGATATGTCATTTTGCGATAAAATTGGTATTATTATTTATATTTTATAGATATGCCAGCAGTGGCAAGCTCTCCGCATATTCATCTTACCCGGACCTCTGTCCGCACCCCTGTTCCATCCATCCCTGCGGATTTGCAGGTTGTGAGGAGCTGGCGGTAGAGCTGGTTCAGCGAGGCGCTCCCATAACTTCGTACTTAATCGGTGACCACCCGGAATTTACCAAGAATCTGCTCCATCGTCTCGCCTGCGGACGCATGACCACGGCTTTTACAACCCGGGTGCCTCAAGGTCCTAGGGTTGCGGAGCCGATGGAGGCAACCTGTGAGGACAAGGAAGCAAACGAGGACAATGAAATCACCAATGTACGTCGAGCTTGTTCGCTCAATGAGAATGTAAGGATACAGAGGTTTTTACGGTGTAGCCCATAGGGCAAAGTCGTCTGGAACAGTGTTTGTCTGTCCGTATGTATGTGTGTGTGTGTGTGTGTGTGTGTGTGTGTGTGTGTGTGTGTGTGTGTGTGTGTGTGTGTGTGTGTGTGTGTGTGTGTATGTCCCCTCAAACATATATCAATCAGAGCTGAGGATCTGGTCACATGACAGGGCCTTGTCATTATGGCAAAAAAACGGCTGACTCCACACTCCGCCATTTTGATTCCTATGCTGTTCAGGCCGAACATATCGCCGAACCTGTCATATATTACAATAGCCATGCTCTACCTTTTCGTTTTTGTTTTTCACAAACAAACCGAATGTTAAAATGATCAAGAAATATCGAAAGTGTAGACGTTACGGATCTTCTAACGACACAGTATGTATAGGCCTTAGGCTTCATGCCTTCATACCTCACCTTCAGGCCGCTTTGGACAAATTAAGCCCAGGTTTCTTAATACAGTAGTATTGTTTCAGTAGTATCGTTTTCGTTATCTTATTATAATAGAGCAAACGTATATGGTTCGCTATGTATGTTTATATGCGACGAAAACGTCTTCTTCTTCTTCAAATAAAATTACCACCCTCTTAATTAACCCTCTTAATTGCGTTAAGACTGCTGAGACCCCTCAGACCTTTGACGACCCTTTAATTCCCCCAATACCCTTCAGACCACCAAGACCCCTGATGACCCAAAATACCCTGAAGACCCCCAAAGACCCAACATACCCTGAAGACCCCCAAACACCCCAAAGACCCAAAATACCCTTCAATGCCCTGAGGCTCAAAAAGACCCTGAATACCCAAAGACCCAAAACACCCCTCAGACCCAAAACACCCCTCAGACCAAAAACACCCCAAAGACCCAAAACACCCCAAATACCCAAAACACCCCGAACACCCAAAACACCACGAAGACCCAAAACACCCCAAACACCCAAAACACCCCACCACCTCTCACCCCCTCCAGCTCAGGTCATGTGATTCTTGAGATGTAAAATTCCTCTGTGTCTATAACCTGCGTCTTGAAGGTGGTGGGGATCTGTAACCTCAGTCTTCAAGGTGGTGGGTATCTGTAACCTGTGTCTTCAAGGTGGTGGGGATCTGTAACCTGAGTCTTGAAGGTGGTGGGGATCTGTAACTTGAGTCTTCAAGGTGGTGTGTATCTGTAACCTGCGTCTTGAAGGTGGTGGGGATCTGTAACCTGCGTCTTGAAGGTGGTGGGGATCTGTAACCTGTGTCTTCAAGGTGGTAGGTATCTGTAACCTGTGTCTTCAAGGTGGTGGGTATCTGTAACCTGTGTCTTCAAGGTGGTGGGGATCTGTAACCTGAGTTTTCAAGGTGGTGGGTATCTGTAACGTGTCTTCAAGGTGGTGGGTATCTATAACCTGCGTCTTGAAGGTGGTGGAGATCTGTAACCTGTGTCTTCAAGGTGGTGGGTATCTGTAACCTGTATCTTCAAGGTGGTGGGTATCTGTAACCTGTGTCTTCAAGGTGGTGGGTATTTGTAACCTGTGTCTTCAAGGTGGTGGGTATCTGTAACCTGTGTCTTCAAGATGGTGGGTATCTGTAACCTGTGTCTTCAAGGTGGTGGGTATCTTTAACCTGTGTCTTCAAGGTGGTGGGTATCCGTAACCTGTATCTTCAAGGTGGTGGGTATCTGTAACCTGTGTCTTGAAGGTGGTGGGGATCTGTAACCTGAGTCTTCAAGGTGGTGGGTATCTGTAACCTGTGTCTTCAAGGTGGTGGGGATCTGTAACCTGTGTCTTCAAGGTGGTGGGTATCTGTAACCTGTGTCTTCAAGGTGGTGGGTATCTGTAACCTGAGTCTTCAAGGTGGTGGGGATCTGTAACCTGAGTCTTGAAGGTGGTGGGGATCTGTAACTTGAGTCTTCAAGGTGGTGTGTATCTGTAACCTGCGTCTTGAAGGTGGTGGGGATCTGTAACCTGCGTCTTGAAGGTGGTGGGGATCTGTAACCTGTGTCTTCAAGATGGTGGGTATCTGTAACCTGTGTCTTCAAGGTGGTGGGTATCTTTAACCTGTGTCTTCAAGGTGGTGGGTATCCGTAACCTGTATCTTCAAGGTGGTGGGTATTTGTAACCTGTGTCTTGAAGGTGGTGGGGATCTGTAACCTGAGTCTTCAAGGTGGTGGGTATCTGTAACCTGTGTCTTCAAGGTGGTGGGGATCTGTAACCTGTGTCTTCAAGGTGGTGGGTATCTGTAACCTGAGTCTTCAAGGTGGTGGGTATCTGTAACCTGAGTCTTCAAGGTGGTGGGGATCTGTAACCTGAGTCTTGAAGGTGGTGGGGATCTGTAACTTGAGTCTTCAAGGTGGTGTGTATCTGTAACCTGCGTCTTGAAGGTGGTGGGGATCTGTAACCTGAGTCTTCAAGGTGGTGGGGATCTGTAACCTGTGTCTTCAAGGTGGTAGGGATCTGTAGTGGGGGATCTGTAACCTGTCTGGCCCACCCCTGGAAGAGGCCTCTTCATCCTAAGCCTCTATATCTGTCTCCTGTCTTGAGCAAACGTCATCTCCAAAATGGACATATAAGACAAGCAAATACCTTGGTATTCTGTACAAAGCTCAGTCCATGCATATCTGCTCAGAGCTAATTGGAATATATTTGGCCTTCACCAGAAGTATCACAGAGTACGAGTCCTCACTGAGCTGATGTACATGTCCCCCATCTTGCTCCCATGGAGGCGATCAAGGTCAAGGCCCTGTGTGTTATTGGCATACCTCTGTATGAGGCCGATGTGCATTCCAAACTCTGATTCTCTCTGTTCTCTCATCTGTGGATCGACTTCCTGTGTGTGTTCTCTCATGCCCCTCGCTCCAGTCTTTCACGAGTGCTGGACATCATCACGTCATGCTGTCTTCATTATCCACACATGCTCTTCTCTACTCCCTCTGACCCTCCACCCCTTGTTTTCTGCCTCCTCCACTCGGGTGACGTCTTTCTTTCCCTGTGCCTCTTTGAGCCTCTATTATTCTGTGACCCAGCTGTCCCCGTTTTATTTACCACATCCATGAATAGAGTAAGGTGACAGAAGGTATATCATTTATGTCCTCCACGGGCCGAGATTTTTGGAAACTAGTTTATTACATGTTAAAAAGTGTTTCTTTTCATACCTGCACAAAGTGTTTCTTTATTGTTACACTTAAAATTACAAGGCAATGGATAAGACATCTTGGTAAGACATTTTTCAAACAATTTTTTTAATGTAATTGAATACACCTTCTTCATGATGAATCTTTTCTGCCCGACACCTCACCAGGAGTTGGTGGTTCGATGGGCGCAACTGCAGCTTCCCTGGCTCGAAGTGTCCTGGATTGTAAACATCGCTCACGAGGTGGCAGATTTGGATGTTTCTCAGAATGCTCTCAGCACCCTCCCGGCAGTTCTGCCTTGGGGCCTGCGAGCCCTACGCCGGTTCATTGCTTTTGGGAACAAACTCGTTGAGATTCCTTGTGTGCTTCCGGAGCAGGTGTTCTGCCGCAGGTTAGCCAGGCTCTGTGGTGCACGCATACCATATCACTTTGAAAGGCCGCATACATATATGATATGATTATAATGTTGGTGAACGTACTTGGTGAACATGTGACCGATTAGAGAAAGAAAATATATTTTCGATCTCAATTCAAGGAAAGATGAACAAGTGTTTGAGTTGACAAGTAAAACATGTGTAACATCAGATCTTTAATGACATTCTACAAAATGTGAGATTATTACAAACAGAAAACCAAATACTGCATTGGAGTTATCAGAAGGAACCTGGATAAGTAAAGAGCAAAGATGGAGTCATCAGGAATCAGGAGGAACCTGAACAAGTAAAGAACAAAGATGGAGTCATCAGGAGGAGCCTGAATAAGTAAAGAGCAAAGATGGAGTCATCAGGAATCAGGAGGAACCTGAACAAGTAAAGAACAAAGATGGAGTCATCTGGAGGAGCCTGAATAAGTAAAGAGCAAAGATGGAGTCATCAGGAGGAACCTGGATAAGTAAAGAGCAAAGATGGAGTCATCAGGAGGAACCCAAATAAGTAAAGAGTAAAGATGGAGTCATCAGAAGGAACCGCAATAGGTAAAGAGCAAAGATGGAGTCATCAGAAGGAACCTGAACAAGTAAAGAACAAAGATGGAGTCATCAGGAGGAACCTGAATAAGTAAAGAACAAAGATGGAGTCATCAGGAGGAACCTGAATAAGTAAAGAACAAAGATGGAGTCATCAGGAGGAACCTGAATAAGTAAAGAGCAAAGATGGAGTCATCAGGAGGAGCTCAAATAAGTAAATAGCAAAGATGGAGTCATCAGAAGGAGCCCGAATAAGTAAATAGCAAAGATGGAGTCATCAGGAGGAACCCGTACATGTAAAGAGCAAAGATGGAGTCATCAGGAGGAACCTGGATAAGTAAATAGCAAAGATGGAGTCATCAGAAGGAGCCCGAATAAGTAAAGAAGGAACCTCAATAAGTAAAGAACAAAGATGGAGTCATCAGAAGGAGCCCGAATAAGTAAATAGCAAAGATGGAGTCATCAGGAGGAACTTGAACAAGTAAAGAACAAAGATGGAGTCATCAGGAGGAACCTGAATAAGTAAAGAGCAAAGATGGAGTCATAAGAAGGAACCTCAATAAGTAAAGAGCAAAGACGGAGTCATTAGAAGGAACCTCAATAAGTATGGAGCAAATATGGAGTCATCAGGAGGAACCGCAATAAGTAAAGAGCAAAGACGGAGTCATCAGAAGGAACCTCAATAAGTATGGAGCAAATATGGAGTCATAAGAAGGAACCTCAATAAGTAAAGAGCAAAGACGGAGTCATCAGAAGGAACCTCAATAAGTATGGAGCAAATATGGAGTCATCAGAAGGAACCTCAATAAGTATGGAGCAAATATGGAGTCATCAGGAGGAACCTGCATAGGATTCGTGTTTCAGCCGCTACTACACGACCCTCCAAACCCATTCAGGCGAAGCCAAGTGAACCTTCCAGAAAAATCTCCAAAATAATTCACTTCTCCTCAACAGGTAGGTAAAGAGAAATAATGAGTAAAAGAGATAAAAGAAAAGAAAAAGCAAGAATTAGAATGAATACATGAATGAATTGTCTGGAAGTGTGGTGTGTCTGGAATGTGTCTGGAATTAGAATGAATAAAGACAAATGTGTGGAAAAGTAGAAACAAATGTGAAATGGACAAAGATGTCTGGAAGAACGTAGAGTGACAGATTCCAGTAGTTACTCCGCAGGCTCAAACGTGCTGAGGTTTACAAAGACATCCAAAAGATGTTGAGATTACTTCTTCTGGTTCCTTCTGATGACTCCAATGCAGTATTTGGTTTTCCATTTCATTACGATTGTACCATATCCTGATGCTGTGTGGATTCTGCTCTGATGGACCTCTGGAAGCTTGTAACTGTTGCTGCGTTTTTTGCCTGAGGAAGAACTGCTGAAATCTATCTATCTGAGTTCTTCCCAACATCTTTGTTTCTTTCACGTCTTTAGCCTTTTTCATATTTCTCTCTATTCATTCTAATTGTAGCTTCTTTATTTTTCTCTCTATTCATTCTAATTCTAGCTTCTTCTTTATTTTTCTCTCTATTCATTCTAATTGTAGCTTCTTCTTTATTTTTCTCTCTATTCATTCTAATTCTAGCTTCTTCTTTATTTTTCTCTCTATTCATTCTAATTGTTGCTTCTTCTTTATTTTTCTCTCTATTCGTTCTAATTGTTGCTTCTTCTTTATTTTTCTCTCTATTCATTCTAATTCTAGATTCGGAAGAGGGTCAGAAAGCAGTATTCAGGATTGCAAAGCACATAGCAAAAGAGAGGTGTGATGTGATGGGGGTGAGTTGCTTGAAGGATGAAGTGGGACAAATCGTTGTCGACCCAGATGGAATTAAAGGAAGATGGAAAAGATATATGGAAATGCTGTTGAATACAGAGAATGAATGGGATGGCAACATCGAGAGTAACCCAGTTTTACGACCGGCAGAGAAGATAACTGAGAAGGAAGTTGAAAAAGCGATAAAAGCAATGAAGAGTGGAAAAGCGGGAGGGTCGACGGGAGTTGTGGGGGATATGTTGAAGGCAGCAGGAAGGGGTGTGAAGAGAATGACAGAGATCTGTAATCTGGTGGTGAAAGAAGGCCGCATTCCAGTGGTTTGGGAACTGAGTACCCTCGTCCCTCTATACAAGGGGAAAGGTGACCCTCTGGAGGGTGGCTCGTACCGAGCGATAAAGTTATTGGAGCATGGAATGAAGGTATTGGAAAGGGTGTTGGAGAGGAGGATAAGGAAGAAAGTGAAGATCGACGAAATGCAGTTTGGATTTATGCCAGGAAGAGGAACGACAGATGCGCTTTTCATTGTGAGGCAGTTGCAGGAGAAGTACATGGATAAGAGGAAGTTGTTTTTTGGGTTTGTTGATCTGGAGAAAGCATTCGATAGGGTTCCACGCAAAGTATTGACATGGCCATTGAGGAAGTTAGGGGTGGAGGAATGGTTGATCAGAGTAGTGATGGCAATGTACAAAAGAGCGCGCACAGCTGTAAGGATGAAGGATGGGGAACAGTGGTGAGTTTGAGGTGAAGGTGGGAGTGCATCAGGGGTCGGTACTAAGTCCACTACTATTTGTAGCTGTGATGGAGGTGCTGGCTCAGAACGTAAAGGAGGGTTTACCGTGGGAGTTGTTGTATGCAGATGATCTGGTGTTGATTGCGGAAAGTATGGATATGGATGGACTGAAGGAAAAGATGAACAAGTGGAAGGAAGGTATGGAGACAAAAGGTCTGAAAGTGAATATCGGAAAGACGAACGTGATGGCAAGTGGTAAAGCATGTGGTGAGGTGGAAAGAACTGGGAAGTGGCCGTGTGCTGTGTGCAGGAAGGGTGTCGGAGTGAACTCCATTCAATGAACAATGTGCGCTGAGTGGTTTCATCAAAAATGTAGTGGTCTGAGAGGGTCATTTACCAGTGTGGCAGCTACATTCAAATGTAAGGTGTGCACAGAGGGAGCTGCAGATGGAGGAAATGTTGAGTTGGATCTTGGAGACGGCGTGAAGCTGGAAGGTGTGAAAACATTTTGCTACCTCGGAGACATGCTGAATGGAGAAGGTGGATCAGACTCGGCAACGGTTGCTCGAGTGAGATGTGCATGGAAGAAGTTTCGGGAACTGAGTGGCATGCTGATGAGGAGTAGAGTGTCGCTGAAGCTGAAGGGAAAGGTGTATGCTGCATGTGTGAGAAGTGTTATGATTTATGGGAGCGAGACATGGGTAATGAACGTAGAGCAGCAACGAAGGCTGGAAAGGGTGGAAATGCGAATGGTTCGATGGATGTGTGGAGTATCGTTGAGAGAGAGGAAGACAAATGATGAATTGCGAAAGATGATGGGAATAGAGCCTGTGATTGATGCTGTGAAGAGGAACAGGTTGAGATGGTTTGGTCATGTGTTGAGGAAGGATGAAAGTGACTGGTTGAGAAGAGTGATGGAAATGAATGTAGAAGGAAGTAGAGGACGGGGAAGACCGAGAAAGACTTGGCTAAAGATGGTGGAAGAAGAAATGCGGGCAAGGGGGTTAACAAGGAGATATGCAGAAAATAGGGCAAAATGGAGAAGATTGTCATGGGGACCGCAAGGCTGACCCCCGCTCTAGCAGGGAAAATGGCCTTAAAATGCATGTTGCATTCATTCTAATTCTAGCTTCTTCTCTATTTTTCTCTCTATTCATTCTAATTCTATGTTCTTCTTTATTTTTCTCTCTATTCGTTCTAATTGTTGCTTCTTCTTTATTTTTCTCTCTATTCATTCTAATTCTTGTTTCTTCTTTATTTCTCTCTTTCTTTACCTACCTGTCGAGGAGAAATGAAATTATTTTGGATATTTTCCTGGAAGGTTCACTTGGCTGCGCCTGGATTGGTTTGAGGGTAGAGGAGTAGCGGCTGAAACACGAATCCTATCCAGGTTCCTCCTGATGACTCCATCTTTGCTCTCTACTACTTCTGGTTCCTCCTGATGACTCCATCTTTGCTCTCTACTTCTTCTGTTTCCTCCTGATGACTCCATCTTTGCTCTCTACTTCTTCTGGTTCCTCCTGATGACTCCCGCTTTGCTCTCTACTTCTTCTGGTTCCTCCTGATGACTCCATCTTTGCTCTCTACTTCTTCTGGTTCCTCCTGATGACTCCATCTTTGCTCTCTACTTCTTCTGGTTCCTCCTGATGACTCCATCTTTGCTCTCTACTTCTTCTGGTTCCTCCTGATGACTGCATCTTTGCTCTCTACTTCTTCTGGTTCGTGCTGATGACTCCATCTGTGGTCTTTACTTATTCGGGTTCCTTCTGATGACTCCAATGCACTATTTGTTTTTCCATTACATTGTGAGAAAACACGTGGTCCTTGTCTTGTCGAGAGGCTTTCCAATATCCACACTAATATGCCTGGGGTGATCTTTTTAATACGTACACAAAGATGTAGAAGTTTTACTCAACAACTTGCTTGCCACTGAACTGTCTGTCTCGTCTGGATTTGATTTCCAATTCAACAAAGAAAAATAGGAGCAATACCCCTGGGCGCTCAGCTGGTAGAATAAAACGGTTTACTACACTGACTAAACGTATTTTAAACATTATCATGGTGTATTTAACGAATTTCAATGGTTGCTGGAAGACAGGGCAGCATGTACAATCATACTAACACAATCATACGACTTTAACAACAACAGGCATTTTAAGGCCATTTTCCCTGCTCGAGTGGGGGTTAGCCTTGTGGTCCCCATGACAATCTTCTCCATTTTCCCCTATTTTCTACATCTCCCCTTGTTAACCCCCTTGCCCGTATTTCTTCTTCCACCACCTTCAGCATGGGGGTATACGACGTGTATGGGAGTATACTCGTATAATCGCAATCATACGACTGTAAACAAATAAACAAAACGATACATATTTTGGGGGGAACCCTCCCCCCTCGCCCCCCCCCCTCAATTTTTCTAATGTCATGAACAAACATTGGTACATCACATTGGTACATTGGATGAAGGTTGTGGTCAAGTTTAATCTAAATAGTGTGTGTAGTTTCTGAGAAGAAAGCAAATACCTATTTGTGGGCGTCAAACCTGAATCCACTTTGACCCCGGTAGACCCCCTTAATCCCCGATTTTTTTTCATGCCGCCAACAAACTTGAGTTGCAAACGTACCAAATATTATTTGTGCCAAGTTTGGTCACAATCCCATCAGCGGCTTCGGAGAAGAAGTTGCAAGTGTTTATTGACTGACGGACTGACGGACGGACTGACTGACGGACTGACTGATGGACTGACTGACGGACTGACTGACGGACTGACGGACGGACGATGCGCCATCGCACAAGCTCCCCGGAATTTCGTTCCAGCTGAGCTAAAAACTGCTGTTCTGGTGCAACACCAATTCATTCATTGCATTCGTCTTTCAGATGTGGATGTAAAGCTTGCTGTCCCACGGTGTATCGTGAAAAGACTAGGCCATTGTAAGCTGTTACCCTGACTAAATTCCCTTTTTGTAGATTGTGGGATGATAAGTTGATTATAAAGGGATGTTGATGTTAATTTAATGATAACAATGGGATTAGTACATGAAATATATGTAAGCCGATAGATCAATGGGGTTGGATAGGACTACATAAAGAGCCCTACCCTGATTAATATGAGTTCCCTTACAAGGAACTTCAATACAGGAGGAGGCCATTCAGCCTGTGAGGACTGCACAATGGCTGCCATTGTCCTCCCAGCATTGTTTGTCCGTGCTCCATCCTTTTTTAAAATTCTGGACATCAAGCAAGGAAGCAGCACGTATCCATTTTAAATGCCTTTAGTAGAGCTCAGCTGGGGTTCGAACGACTCACCTTCCAAAGGCGAAGTATGTTCTCTAATCAAGGCACCACTGAGCCTGCTAGTGCTACTCGGCAATTTTTAAGCCTCCGCAGACAAAGTCCCGGGGGCGTTATGTTTTAGGGTTGTCCGTCCGGCTGTCCGTCCGTCCGTCCATGAAAGGTTTTCGTTACCGAGATAATTTATGAATGGCTGAAATGATCAAAATCAAAATAGATACAAGTATGTATAATGATTCAAAGATGAACTGATTATATTATGGGGTCAGAAGGTCAAAGGTCAAAGGTCAGAGGTCCCGTCAGGTAAAAATTCTGTTACTGCGGTAACTTGTTAACTTGTGATTGGATTTTGACCAAATTTGGAATAAGTATATATTACGATACAAAGATGAACTGATTCGTTTTTGACATCGAGGTCAAAGGTCAGAGGTCATGTCATGTAAAACTGTGATAGTTGAGAAAAACTTAATGGATTTAAATCAAACTTGATACAAGTATGTATAATGATTCAAAGATGAACGGATTATATTATGGGCTCAGAAGGTCAAAGGTCAAAAGTCAGAAGTCCCATTAGGTAAACATTCTGTTACTGCGGTAACTTGTCAACTTGTGATTGGATGTTGACCAAAGTTGGAATAAGTATATATTACGATGCAAAGATGAACTGATTAGTTTTTGGCATCAAGAGGTCAAAGGTCAAAGGTCAGAGGTCATGTCATGTCAAACTGTTATACTTGAGAAAAACGTTGGATTTAAATCAAACTTGATACAAACTTGATACAAGTACTTGATACAAGTCCTGCCTCACACCTAGCTCGTCTTCACGCTGTTGAAACCAAAGCGTTCAGAATCATTGGAATCTCCCGCGATGAAGCTAACTCCAAGGGCCTCTCACTCACTCACCGCAGGCAGGTTGGTGGTCTTTCCATCTTCTACCGACTCCTCTCTGGCCTTGCCCCCCAGCTCTCTCTGGGCTCTGTCCCCCAAATATTCCTACAGGTCGCACAAGATCTGCCTGCACACCTTCTTATGGTTAAACACTTAAACTGCCAAAATCAAGACTCTCTGCTCACCTTCACTCCTTCATTCCTTTTTTCTCCCACCTCTGGAACAAACTCCCTCACTCTCTGCAATCCCACTCCACCCTCCAGGTCTTTAAAACAGCTGTTCACCACCATCTCTTATCTTCCCCCATCCAAAACCTTGATCTTTTCTACCCCCGCTAATTTCACCCCAAATCCACTTTTTTGAAATACCAACTTCTGTCCTGGAAGTCCTTGGTGTCCTTGTGTTTATACTTCTCCCACCCCCCCCCCTTCCCACGCCTCCTCCCCCCAAGCCCTCTCCCTCCCACACATCTCCCTGCTCTCGAATGTTGTGTTTGTGTGCTTCCCCTTCTCTCCCCATCTTGTGTTCCGCTCCCTCTTTTTATATATTTTGTTTGTCTGGTTGATTTGTTTGTGATATAAATGTTAGCTCTTTCACGAGCCTCGATTCAGTATACAAAAAAGTATGTATAATGATTCAAAGATGAACGGTTTATATTATGGGGTCAGAAGGTCAAAGGTCAAAGGTCAGAAGACCCATTAGATAAACATTCTGTTACTGTGGTAACTTGTTAACTTGTGATTGGATTTTGACCAAACTTAGAATAAGTATATATTACGATACAAAGATGAACTGATTAGTTTTTGGCATCAAGAGGTCAAAGGTCAGAGGTCATGTCAGGTAAAATGTGATTCTTGAGATCATCTGAAGGGATTTAAATCAAACTTGATACAAGTATGTATAATGATTCAAAGATGAATGGATTATATTATGGGGTCACAAGGTCAAAGGTCAAAGTCCCGTTAGGTAAACATTCTGTCACTGCGGTAACTTGTCAACTTGTGATTAGATTTTGACCAAACTTAGAATAAGTATATATTACGATACAAAGATGAACTGATTAGTTTTTGGCATCAAGAGGTCAAAGGTCAGAGTTCATGTCATGTAAAACTGTGATACTTGAGATCATCTGAAGGGATTTAAATCAAACTTGTTACAAGTATGTATAATGATGTAATAACGTGGGGCGAGGCATATCGGTCGACGTCACGACGTCCAAGAGTGCCGTTCTAGTTTTTGTCTAATTTGTGTCATGTAATAAATATGTCATTTCACTCCAATTACCTCGTCCTTGATATATATATATACCAATGTCTTTTTTCCAGGCTTGAGGAGATTGACTTGTCTCACAACATTCTGGTCAGTCTTCCACCTGCTTTATTTTCACTTCAGTGGTTGCAGAATCTTAACGCATCATATAACCTCCTCTCAGAGTTTGGAACAGAAGAGTTGGCATGTACGTTTCATTTATTCTCTTCCGGCACTTCCACCTTGGCTTGCATGAGCTTTGCATCGCTCATTTTCTCCGGCTGATGAGGGCACCGAGTCTGAAATTATTGTCCAAGACTGATCATTCGGCCCGGTCAGAGATCTTTGACTAACAGAGTGTGTCGGTGCTGTTCACAGCCTGGAACAAGGTGAAACTGCGGAGACTTGCTTGTCTGGACCTCTCGCACAATCAGCTCGAGGATCTAAGTGTTGAAGTGCTGCACTTATTGAATGGGCTGCACTCACTCAACCTCACTCACAACCTTCTCATCAGCTTGCCTCCTGCCTGGACTTGCCCTATGGTATGGTTGATTCATTTAAATCGCTATCCTTCGCTCGGCTTTGCTTTATTTTGGTTTTTTGGCAAGTTGTTAAGGTTACCTTTTAGATATTTGTTCCTTGTAATCCTATCTGCAGTGTGTCGCATCAACATTTTGCTGTTACAATGCGAGCGAGATCCCAGATTGTACTGTTAATGCCATTGGGGATGCTCCCTGAAGGCCTTCGTCCCCTCCTTCATTTTACTGTGGGCCTACCATCTGCCGCACCCCCATCCTACTTTTTCCCATAGTACTTTGCTTTTTCACCCAGGGGTAACTATTTAATTTTTTCCTACCAAAAACTGAGCTCATCAGTCACATTGAAGGAAATTCTAGCACAGCCAAAGGGAAAGAAAGGTCAAAAAGTCAGATTTACTTGGGAAACAGTCTAGTTTCAGCGGCTTCTTCATCCTCAGACTTACTGTGCCATGGACCCACATCCAGACAGAGACACAAGACAACACTGGACTTGACTTATTTAAATATCAGACAAACACTGCCAGTGATCTTGGGGGAAATTGCGGAACTTACCGTAACTTACCTTGGTGTCGGCTACGCCATATTTTTCTCTCCCCAGTCAGTGGGGCAATGCAAAGTTTATCTACGTTTATCCCCAATGGAATGCTAGGCCATGCAGTTCATCCACGCTGTATCCTCTAAATAAATGCTGAACATCAAGCGGGAAATCAGCATCATTTAAAAAGTTTGTCGTATGACCCTACCAGGCACCAGGGTCAAAATCGAACTGCTGACCTTCCAGACTTCCTACCACAATCGGAGAAGATGCTCAAACCACAAGGCCACTCTGTGTTAAAAATGCAATAATTTCAAATTGAAATGCAACAGTCGCACTAGTAAGAGCTGTGTGGCCTAATACTGACATTCTTTACACCAGCAAAGGGCAGCTAAAGATGAAAAACAATCAATGGTTTTTCATTCCTACATTTAAAGATTAATGTTTTTTAAACATTACCGAAGGTTCACGGAGGTTATGTTTTCACCCCTGTATGTTTGTGTGTCTGTTTAACCGTTTTGTCTGTCTGTATCTCTGTCTTTCAGCAGGACAGCTCAAAAATGTATGGATGGATTCGGACTAAATGTGGAGTTGAGGTTGGGTGTGCGACAAGGATGAATTGATTAGGTTTTGGTGAAGATCTGGATCCGGATCCGGATATAATCATTTTTTAAGTGATTCTTCAACATTGAGAGATGTGGCCAACATTGAGAGATGGGACCAACATTGAGAGATGTGGCCAACATTGAGAGATGGGGCCAACATTGAGAGATGTGGCCAACATTGAGAGATGTGGCCAACATTGAGAGATGGGGCCAACATTGAGAGATGAGGCCAACATTGAGAGATGAGGCCAACATTGAGAGATGTGGCCAACATTGAGAGATGTGGCCAACATTGAGAGATGTGGCCAACATTGAGAGATGGGGCCAACATTGAGAGATGGGGCCAACATTGAGAGATGTGGCCAACATTGAGAGATGGGGCCAACATTGACAAATGAGACCAACATTGAGAGATGAGGCCAACATTGAGAGATGGGGCCAACATTGAGAGATGGGGCCAACATCGAGAGATGGGACCAACATTGAGAAATGGGACCAACATTGAGAAATGGGGCCAACATTGAGAAATGTGGCCAACATTGAGAGATGAGACCAACATTGAGAGATGTGGCCAACATTGAGAGATGTGGCCAACATTGAGAGATGGGGCCAACATTGAGAGCTGAAGCCAATATTGAGAGATGGGGCCAACATTGAGAGATGGGGCCAACATTGAGAGATGGGGCCAACATTGAGAGATGGGGCCAACATTGAGAGATGGGGCCAACATTGAGAGATGGGGCCAACATTGAGAGATGAGGCCAAAATTGAGAGATGAGGCCAACATTGAGAGATGGGGCCAACATTGAGAGATGGGGCCAACATTGAGAGATGGGGCCAACATTGAGAGATGGGGCCAACATTGAGAGATGGGGCCAACATTGAGAGATAGGGCCAACATTGAGAGATGTGGCCAACATTGAGAGATGTGGCCAACATTGAGAGATGGGGCCAACATTGAGAGATGGGGCCAACATTGAGAGATGGGGCCAACATTGAGAGATGGGGCCAACATTGAGAGATGGGGCCAACATTGAGAGATGGGGCCAACATTGAGAGATGGGGCCAACATTGAGAGATGGGGCCAACATTGAGAGATGGGGCCAACATTGAGAGATAGGGCCAACATTGAGAGATAGGGCCAACATTGAGAGATGTGCCCAACATTGAGAGATGATTACCAAAGGTGGATGGAGGTTATGTTTTCACCCCTGTATCTTTGTTTGTCTGTTTAACCGTTTTGTCTGTCTGTTTCGTTGTCTGTCAGCAGGACATCTCAAAAATGTATTGATGGATTCAGATTAATGTGGAGTTGAGGTTGGGTGTGCAACAAGGATGAATTGATTAGATTTTGGTGACGATCTGGATACTATCATTTTAAAGTGATTCTTCAACATTGAGAGATGGGGCGAAAAAGAAAATATCGCACACTATTTCAAAACGTTGAAGTTGGATTATGCCAAAACTTGGTGGATGAGTTGGTTTGGTGACAATAACAAGCTGATCAGATTTAAATTCAGGTCCGAATCCAGATCCAGCCTACCGGTGGATACAAAACGTAAACTGTTTAACCTGGTGGAGGTGTGCGCTCCACCGTTCTAGTTTGACTATGATTTTGGAACTTTTTTTTTTTTTTTTGTTGTTGTATACAAGATCGAGGCTCGTGAAAGACAAAGAGTGAACATTAATCACACAGAAAGACAAACCGACACATAAAACATATAACATCGGGAGCGGTAGACAAGATGGGGAGAGAGGGGGAAGGACACAAAGGACACAAACACAACATTTGAGAGCAGGGACCGAGAGACATGGAGACATCGAGAGATCTGTGAGAGGGAGAGGGCTTTGGGGGGGGGGCATGGGAAGGGGGGGCATGGGAAGGGGAGGTGGGGTGGGAGAGGTATAAAACATATGGACACTGCCAGGACTTCCAGGAAAGAAGTTGGAATTTCAAACAAGGTGGATCTGGGGTGAATTAGCGGGGGTAGAAAAGATCAAGGTTTTGGATGGGGGAAGATAAGAGATGGTGGTGAACAGCTGTTTTAAAGACCTGGAGGGAGGAGTGGGATTGAAGGGAGTGAGGGAGTTTGTTCCAGAGGCGGGAGAAAAGAGGAATGAAAGAGTGAAGGTGAGCAGAGAGCCGAGATTTCGGCAGTTTAACCATCAGAGGGTTGCTGGCAGATCTTGTGCTGAAATACAATGAAAGATTTTTGATATAAGGGAGCAAACCTTTTTGATATAAAACCAATGAGAAATCTGAACATTGTTTTTGAATCACCAAATGAAAGAAATCATCTTTAAGTTACCGACAAACTACAATTCTCAGCTTACTTTACTAATCCAGTTAAGCAATTCTGTTTCTTAGTTTTGTTTTAAGCAGAATTGATGTAGAGAATGTCATCTCACACAAGGTAATTGAAGCACTCACGGATAGCAAACTGGTGTCTCTTCAAGAAAATGGGGTTGTTGCAGTAACTATTTTACCATACTGTGTTACAGTACTTACATTCAAATTGGTCCACAGTGATGACAGCCAGGTAGCCAGAAACACATCCATGTCAATAGAAACAACAAACGTGGCCCCGCACAAGAACACACGGAAAGGCACACGACAAGACACGCAAGTGTATTGCATCAACCAACAAGAAAAAGAGCAGAGATTGCAAACCCTCGCCAGGATGTATTTTCAGTGGTTTTTAAAGCTTTTGTATTAAAACAAATATGGCGGCCGAACCACGTGGCCGATGACGTCATTTTTTTTTCTCCACCAATTTATGCCTACATGACGCTCAAGAAATTTCATCTTGATCGGATGAAGTTTTGTACTTGTCGAATTATGACGTCATAATGGAGGCACCTATGACATCCTCATTAACATCTTTTATTCCCCCTGGAGACTTCTTTACAATAAGCCACGTCTTAATTTTTTCTATTCAGCCTTTTCGGAGATACAGAGGTGCAAAGTTTTTCGGTTTTTCCAAGATGGCGGCTGAACCACGTGACCCATGACGTCATAATTATCATTGAAAAATTATACAGGTGGAGTTGCACCTATGGTGAAAATTTCCTGTCAATCGGACCAACGGTTGCAGAGAAAATCATATTTATTCTGTGCAGACAAACAGACAAACAAACAGACAAACAGACAAGCAAACAGACAGACAGACAAACAGACTCAAATGCAATCAATACCCTCTCCTCAGGCGAGGGTAACAATGAACAAAAACTGTTAAACAAGACAATTCTGGAACAGGTATCCTCGGATTTTGAAAACAGCCTCTCCAAGCAAACAAAATGGCATCTTGCCAAAAAGGAACAACAACAATAACAACAACGACAACAACACCATGATGTACTATGACATGTTGTTTGTGATGTCACATTTGTGGATGACGTAGCTAGTTAAGCTCCATCGTGAGCTATTCAGGCCTTGCCACAACAGAAGTCAGACAGTCAGTGTGACCAGGATAATTAATTATTTCAGTCAAGCACCAATGTCAGGTTTATCTTCAAATTCGGCTCCAAGGTAAAAACATGGCCCAAGTTAAGGACTTCCTGTACACGCTGATCTAAATTTCTGGTGATGTCTATTTATGGGCAATTCGTCAGAATTCAGCACGAACATTCATCGGTTTTGTTTTAGGCCTCATGTGCTCATGATAGTGGCTGGCAAAGATAATTTTCAGCACATTATGTACAAAATGTTTCCAGCGGTTGTAATATTTTCCTCTTTTTGGAGTTCAAATTTTACAAGATCCAGATAGTGACATATACAGATATATATATATATATATATATATATGTGTGTTTTTGTGTGTGTTTTTCATGACTTTTGATGTATTAATTGGATGACACACAAGTATTTATTAGTTTATTATTTCATTATTAAGTAAGTGTATTTTGCACTGGAATCCAATTTGATTTGGTCCATTGATGGAGACTGTACACGAGGACAGGAATTGGAATTTGGCCAAGGATGGATTGATTACCTTCCCTGAAGGGTGGGCTCACAATTCGCCAATACGAGGTTTCCAAAGCCTACGTCACCGGATTGATGCTGCACTCAGCAGTGTAGCAGCTGAGAATGCGTTGTGGGTTTTTGTTGTTGTTTTTTTGTGTACATGTCGAGACTCGTGGAGGAGATAAAACACAGAATGGATCAGGAGGTAACAGCTTCAAAAGAACAGAAGAAAAATAGAGGGGACACAGCAATAGCCGGGTTTTTATTTATTTACTTTTGTAAACATAGTTGAGGCTCATGGAAGAGATAGTAGGAGTACACTGAATGGATCAGGATGCAACAGGACAAAATGAACAACAGAGAGGGAGAGAGGAAACACCAACAGCAGAGCCGAAGGCCAAGACAGGGGATGGCGGATAAACAATGGGTGTGGGGAGGAATGGGGGGCAAGTAGGGATCGATGCATGAGGTGGACAAGATGGATACAGAAGGAAAGATTGTGATTGTTTTCGAAAAGGGAGGAAGGTGAGAGGGGGTAGGCGATATGTGTGTGATTGATTATGATGTAACACTGTAACTCCATGCAATTCCAAACTGGGTAACATGGGTTGCCGACACAATGGAGTATCCCGCATGAGTGGCCAAATGCTCGTAGCAACTCACCTACCACCTACATGAGTGGTGTCATGGCTTCGTCCACATGCCATGCCTCCAGAATCTGTCTTCTGGCTTTACTGGGGGTCTCACCCAAGATGCTGACACTATCCCATCGTGGAACATGGCCGCCTTCAGCCCATGTCTGGCAATGGCAGATCTCCTCAGATAATATACATGTTCAGTGTTTCATGGACATGATAGGTGGTAACAGGTGTAATTATTGCAATAATCTACAATATGGCAATTATAGGGTACAGTGTTCATAGGTGTGATAGCATCAGGAAAACGGTAGGATCTGGCAGGCTATAAGAGACTATAAAAGGGACAGAGACAAGAATATTAAACATGGTAGTGTGGCGGGCAGTTTCCAGCGCGCAAAGGTCCACCGCCACACCCAGGCCCCGTTGGCCCCATTTGCGGTGCCCGAGCGTGGGTTCGACCACGTGCACGTCGACCTAGTGGGACCTCTGCCCCCCTCGCGGGGGCTCACCCACCTCCTCACCATGGTGGACCGCACCACACGGTGGCCGGAGGCCGTCCCATTGGCGGCGACGTCTGCGGCTGATGTGGCGCAAGCCTTCATCGCCACTTGGGTTGCCCGGTTCGGTGCCCCCTCGGGCATCTCGTCTGACCGCGGCCCCCAGTTCACCTCAGAGCTCTGGGCCGCGGTGGCACAAGGGCTCGGCGTGAAGCTACACCGCACCACGGCCTACCACCCCCAGGCCAATGGCCTGTGCGAGCGCTTTCATCGCTCAATGAAGGCCGCGCTCCGGGCCAGCCTCCGCGACGGCAGCTGGGCCGACAGGCTCCCCTGGGTCCTGCTGGGCCTCAGGACGGCGCCCAAGGACGACCTGCGCGCGTCCTCGGCGAAGCTGGTCTTCGGCCCCGTATGACGGGCCCTTCCGCGTGCTGGAGACCGGGGACAAATATTTCACCATCGACATCGGCGGTGCCGCGGATCGCATCTCCGTGGACCGCCTCAAGCCGGCCCACCTCGATCTGGACCACCCCCCGCAAGCAGCTCTGCCTCCGCATCGAGGCCGCCCCCCGGCGGTCGGACCCCCGGCACCTCCCAGACTCGCCGTCCCGCTACCCCCCCCAGCCCTGCACCCATCGCCAGGGGGCATTTCGGCCGGGTCATCCGGCTTCCCCGCAAACTCACCCTTCAGGTGTGCGGGAATTCTGGGGGGGGGGGGGCGCGTGTGGCGGGCACAAGGGACAATAATTCCGCGCACCAGTGGGTGGTGCGAGCATCCAGGCGGGGAACGAAAGCGCATGCCCCGCCTTTTTTGACCGATCGGCCACGCCCGGGGACAAGGCGTGGCCTCGGGACATATATGCGGGCTCTAAGCTCGAGCCCGCCCAGTGCTGAAGTGCGAGCTCTTAATAAAGACTCTGTTTGTACCAACGCGTTGTGGCCTACCTCTCTGGCAATCGAGTCGTGTGTGCACAGCACCACAGTAGCAAGGAATTGTTTAAATGTACAGGGTCTTCAGAAGGTAATATTCACACACCTTGACTTTTCTCACTTTCTGAAGGCCTGTATAAGAGATAAGGAAAGGATTAAGAGGAGTTTGGGAATTTGGGTAATTGATGGATGATGAGGGTGACGATGAGTCTGGTTTATTAAATCGATGTTTTTGGTTCTACATTTGCACAGGGACAGCCTTGGGAACTTCAAAAGGCTGAGAGTGAGCAAGGGGTGAGCAAGAGCTTTTAGAAGAGAAGAGATGCAAGTAAGCTTAGAGGACTGAGGAAGTGACGAAACAGCTCGAAAAACTAAGGGATGTGATAAAGCTCCATGGACAGAAATATGTATCCAAGAGTGTTGAGGGAAGGGGCAGAGCAGGTAAGCGTGGTGTAAGCGGAGATTGTTAACAGCTCGTTGGAGGCAGGACAGGTACCGGAGGATTGGAGGGTAACAAATGAAACCATTATTTAACTATTTAAATAATTATTTAATAAAGGGTTCAGTTAATAAATGGGGAATGATGCACGTGTTAGTTTGACTTCAGAGATAATTGGGGGTAGTCAGCACAGAGTTACTGAAGGTAGACATCAGATTCAGGAAAGTCTAGGTACTTCCATAAACTGGAGATAGAGGGCTACAGGGATATTGACAGCACTTATGGGTAGTTTGTGTGTGGATGGTTGATGGTGGTATCTGGTGTTGGTGGAGTGCAGGCACGATGGGCCTAATGGCCTCCTTCTGCTCCAAAGTTCCTTGTGTATCCTTGTAAAAAAACAAAAACCAATAAGATTGTCTTTGATCCATGTAATAAAAAACAAAAAAACAAGAGGATTGTCTTTGTGTGTTCCCTGTAAAAGTGAGTTAAATAAGTGTACACATTGCAATAACATAATGCATATTTGATGCACACACATTGCAATAACATAATGTATATTTGATGTGCACACATCACAATAACATAATGTATATTTGGTGTGTACACATTACAATAACATAATGTATATTTGATGTGTACACATTACAATAACATAATGTATATTTGATGTGTACACATTACAATAACATAATGTATATTTGATGTGCACACATTACAATAACGTGTATTTGATGTGTACACATTACAATAACATAATGTACATTTGATGTGTGCACATTACAATAACATAATGTATATTTGATGTGTGCACATTACAATAACATAATGTATATTTGATGTGTGCACATTACAATAACATAATGTATATTTGATGTGTACACATTACAATAACATAATGTATATTTGATGTGTGCACATTACAATAACATAATGTATATTTGGTGTGTACACATTACAATAACATAATGTACATTTGATGTGTACACATTACAATAACATAATGTATATTTGATCTGTACACATTACAATAACATAATGTACATTTGATGTGTACACATTACAATAACATAATGTACATTTGATGTGTACACATTACAATAACATAATGTATATTTGATGTGTACACATTACAATATCTTAATGTATATTTGATGTGTACACATTACAATAACATAATGTATAGTTGATGTGTACACCAAATCCCTTATCATGTCTGAATAGAGTCTGTGTGTCATTTCAGGAGAATTTGAATGCATCCCACAACCAGTTGGAGAGCGTCCCAATTCACATGGCACTACATTGGACCAGGACGTTAGTGCAGCTGGATTTGAGCCACAACTGTCTCATAGAGGTCCCGACTACCATTTTCCAGTTAGAGGTACTCTCTCATCTTCTGCTGTTGTCTTCTGGTATTCTTGGCATCCAATGGTTTGATTGCTGATCACAGTGGTTCCTGCAGATTTCTAAAAAAGGTACGCGCGTACATTCCATGATATATAGGGCTGTCAGAGGGGTGCAGGTTTCTAAAAAGGTACACACGTACATTCCATGATATATAGGGCTGTCAGAGTGGTGCGGGTTTCTAAAAAGGTACACACGTACATTCCATGATATATAGGGCCGTCAGAGGGGTGCAGGTTTCTAAAAAGGTACGCACGTACATTCCATGATATATAGGGCCGACATAGGGGTGCAGGTTTCTAAAAAGTTACACGCGTACATTCCATGATATGTAGGGCCGTCAGAGGGGTGCAGGTTTCTAAAAAGTTACACGCGTACATTCCATGATATACAGGGCCGTCAGAGGGGTGCAGGTTTCTAAAAAGGTACGCGCGTACATTCCATGATATATAGGGCCGTCAGAGGGGTGCAGGTTTCTAAAAAGGTACGCGCGTACATTCCATGACATGTAGGGCCGTCAGAGGGGTGCAGGTTTCTAAAAAGGTACGCGCGTACATTCCATGACATGTAGGGCCGTCAGAGGGGTGCAGGTTTCTAAAAAGGTATGCGCGTACATTCCATGATATAGGGCCGTCAGAGGGGTGCAGGTTTCTAAAAAGGTACGCGCATACATTCCATGATATATAGGATTGTCAGACGGGTATTTGTCTATGGACATGTTAGGAAGTTGTTTGAATACGCAATTATTATTAACATAGCAAAGCACACGCTAAAACACAATATCATGATCTATAATATTTTATTGTACATACAAATTAATAAAAGAATGTCAGGTGGAAAAAATAAATTGTTATTGTATTTCCATGTATAAATAGTTTATTATTTATTAACTAGTCTTCCCATCTGAACCACAAGTTCCCAGTTCAATTCCCATATACCAAATGTGATTCTCCATTATCTAATTTCAGTAGACTGATGTCTTCTAATTTCCTTCGTCCTCCATTTTAAATGTCCAAGCTCATTCATGAAGTTGTAATCACTGCTATAACAACAACAACAACAACAACAACAACAACAACAACAACAACTACCCGGTAAATGCAACAATTGCTGTATGTATGGTTTTAAGCTTAATGTTTGGTGTTTAACCATCTTTAGATGAAAATATCATGAAGATTACCATAGCGTTTGACACCTACTCAATACTCATAGTAAACTAGAATAATTAAATAACTAAATATCAAATATCATTCTCTTGTTTATTTAAAAATAATAATCAAATACCACTTGTTTATTTTTTATTCATTTTATATACTAGTGAGATACCCGTGCTACGCACGGGTGGGAGGCCAGAAGCAAACAGGCAATACAGATACGGCGAATGTTAAAGCATGAAACCAATAAATTTCACATTCCTGTAGCACCTTCAGTCGCACGTCAGACATGGACAGCAAGTTCGTGAAGGACTTCCATGAAAAACGTACCCCGTTCGCAAACGGGTACATTCACGTGTAGAAACATCGATTGGGTGTCCGTGGCGAATCTGCATATGGCGATCCGCGAAGTTTACGTTCAGAAAGTAAAAGCCATCACGGCATGTCGTCATTCACTTGAACTCGATATCTCTTTTTTCATTCCAAACAACATAACTCCAATCACAAATTAATCACAAAATAAACTTTTAACAACAGTGTTAATGTTTCCTTCATTGTAAAAACTTCCAAGTCAACAGTTAAAAGGATTTTGAGCTGATAGGTGTTACGGCCTTGGCAAGATCGATGGAGAGAGCGATCTGTTAGCTTATACACCGCCCAAATAGCTATGTGGATTTCTCTCATGTGGGGCTTAAACTCACGTCGTTTGAACTTTGGCGAAGGTCATTATTTATTTTTAATGATGTTTATATATGAATCAAAAAGGAGATAATTGGTTTTGGGTCGTCCTTTCCGCATATCTCGTGGGATTGTGAGTTGGAGAGACGATCGTGATGGCGGGGAGGGGGTTGGCATTCTCTCAAGCAGGGATTCAACCCATGTCCTTATAAAAAGGACTTTGTCTGAGGTCACTGAGTCCGATCGGTGCAGCGCAGCTGTGCAGCGATCGGTGCAGCCGTTTGTGCGGCACCCAGGAAAATAACGTTATGCGGGAGTCCAAACCTGAAAAGGCTGGAGGCCAAAGCTGAATTGGAAAAACAATATAGCCTATTTTACTCCAGGAGATCCCAGGATTACCCACCCAAAATATCGTTGCGATCGGTTCAGCCGTTTTTGCGGTACCTTCGAACGGACGGACAGTCAGATGGATGGATATTTGGTGAATTAGAGTAAGACTACCGTCATGAAGGGGAAACATAAGTGATGACATTACGTTGAATGAAGAACTGATGAAGTCCTGCTGGCCTTAATGTATACACAATGCAAGTTGTTTTAAATTCGTCTGTGGCCAAAACTCGTTTTATCACTTAAAACGAGTGATATCTGGCACAGGGCGTCTCTCAGGTGGCATCAATATGGTTTTCGCAAGGCAAGATTTACTGGTGATATCCTTTCTTACATTACGTATGTCTGGGCCTCTTCTCTGAGAAACTTTGGGGAATCTTTTGTCGTAGGCCTTGATATCTCAAAAGCCTTTGACAGAGTTTGGCATCGGGGTCTGATATCCAAGCTTCCTTCTTTCGGCTTTCCTCCTTCACTCTGCTCTTTCATATCGAGCTTTCTATCTGCCCGCTCTATCTTCGTAATTGTTGATGGTTTAACATCTTCCTTCTTCCCTATCAGCAGCGGTGTCCCTCAGGGTTCGGTCCTGTCTCCTACACTCTTCCTTATTTTTTTTTATCAATGACCTTCTTTCTTCTACAAATAACTAAATGCACGCGTATGCTGATGACTCGACATTACATTCCCCCATGTTTTTCCCATCTGCCCCATCCTCCCTCACTCGATCTACATCTCGTTTGATCACAGCCTTCTCTTTAAATTCAGATTTAGACAAGATTTCACAGTGGGGAAAATGTAATCAGGTTAAGTTAAATGTTTCTAAAACTCAATTTCTTCCCATCTCGCTCTCTCTCTCTCCCTCTCTCTCTGTCTCTGTCTCTGTCTCTGTCTCTGTCTCTGTCTCTGTCTCTGTCTCTCTCTCTCTCTCTCTCTCTCTCTCTCTCTCTGTCTCTCTCTCTCTCTCTCTCTCTCTCTCTCTCTCTCTCTCTCTCTCTCTCTCTCTCTCTCTCTCTCACCGTCACTGTCACTGTCACTGTCTCTGTCCTGTCTCTCTCTGTATGTATGTCTGTTGTCTGTTGTCTGTATATATATATATATATATATATATATATATATATATATATATATATATATATATATATATATAGTTACGGACACGACTTAAGATGTTGCTTGACCGAGCGGAAGCACAGTTTACCCGATTCTTCCCCAACTCACCCGATTCCACTCGAACGTTGGCCGAATCGCGCTACGCTAAATCAATGAAGGAAAGGACACAACGGCTGGGATAAATGAAACGACACAAGGGGGTACAGTTCTCAAGACCTCCGGAGGAGGATATAATTGGTGATGCAGAAAAGGGGTAGATTACAAGGTAAGAGGTAAAGCACAGAAAAGATGGGCACTTAGACACAGTCTTATCTTATCCCGGACAGACCACAGACAAACGGAACAAGACTGACTTACACAGGGATTGATGGCAGGGAAGGACAGGCAGTCGATAGCACAAGGTGCACCTTGGCTCTGGGACAGGATACAGCACGGTCCAGTAGATGCAGGGAGGTGTCACAGCGCTCGGTTGGTGGCGTCTCTCTTCCTTCAAGTCCAGCGCGCATCTGACGTCACCTCCCTCTTCCTGCGCATGCTCAGCGGGGAGTGACACGCCCTCGGCTCGTTGGCTCCGCCCCAGATGGAATCGGTCCGCCGCTTCTATTGGGTGCGGGGGGTTACCGGGCTCCGCCCTTGACGAGGAGCTGACAGCGAGCCCCTACGTGGTAACCCCGTCGGAGCACATGTTTGATGGCGGCTAACCAAGCCGGAGTGAGGACGCGCACTCCCCGCGCCGCCGCCGTTGTTGTTGCTGTTGTTGTTGTTGTTGTTGTTGCTGAACCGTGAGGAAGAGCTGCGGGAGGTATTGGGAGGTCCTAAACTTCCTAACGGTGCCATACAATCACATTCTGGTGCAACGAAGAGTCAGAATTAATGGAAACGAGTCCTTAACTGACATAGACTAAGAATAACTAGCAAGATGTCCTATAGTTGTCTACGTGAGATGCGGTGGACCTGGATGCGACATTTAATGGGGGAAATAGGGGAAGGTCGGGTCTACAGAGTGTTGTTTACAGAAAATGGGACTAGGGAATGGGGGATTGGGGATAGTTGGGAAGTATTGGGGAAATAGGGGAATATTTACAAGCGGATATGGATGGAGGCCAATCTCATATCCGCAACAATATATATATATATATAAATATATATATTGTTACGGACCGCGGATAAGATGTTAATTTGCCGAGCGGATGGCGCCGCGGCCCTAACAGTTACCCCGACTAACCCGATTCCTGAACGTTGGCCAAAATCGCGCCACAGATATTCAATATGGAAAAGACAAAAGCGACACGGATGTGAAGGAGAAGAAGAAGACAAAAAGGTTTTTGCAATACGAATATAATTTATTACTATGTACAGGACCAAAGAAACCAAGGAAGAAGGAAAGATAATAAAATAAAGACAGAAGGAATCAAGGAGACACAGTGCAATGCTAGCTTACCTACAGTCTTAATTAACCCAGGGACAAGACAAACAGAACAAACTCACGTACACGAATGGGGAAATTGCAGGCAGGAATGACAGGAGGTGGGTGGCTGGAGGGGGAGGAAGGCACGGAGCTGGCTGGAGCTTGATCCCACACGGGACGTCGGGCTGGACCTCGACGGCCGCCGATCCACCGATCCTGTCGTGTGCGCGGGGTAACGGGTCGGAGCTGCTTGGTGGAGCCAACGCTGCTGGTGGGGGGTCTGGCGTGACAGGTTCTCTCTCCCTCTCTCACAAGCTCCAGGACTCTCTTCAGGCTTGTCTGTGTTCTGATCTCCTCCCTCCTCCACTCTCTCTGGGGGCGTCTTCCTCGGGTTATATAAGCCCCACCCTTGACCCTTTTGCGAACCTCCCCCAAACGTTCTTTCTCCGCCCTCTAAAGCCAACCTCTCGTTCTGGGTTGGTCGGCAAGGGCTGGTTCACTCCTCCCCTCTATGACGAGGTGGAGACACGCCCTTCTTCCCCGACCTTGCCTCGTGGCCAATGGTGGTTTTGGGGCGATTCGAGCTAGCCCCAGCCAAAGGGCAGCAATGGCGAATGAAGAAAACCGCCCAAATGCAGTTGGCAATTGCAGCAAAGTGGACGGCAGATGAAATGCAGCAAAGTGGCTAAACCTGGCACTTGGAAGATGCCATGTCGGAGGGATCTACTTTATTTAATGCAGTGCAATGGAGTGTCAAATTAATGGAAGACAAATCCTTAGCCTATACACAGAATAAGGAAATAACTGTCAACAAGGGGGAAATATATGATTGGCTAACGTGAGTGCTTATGAACTAATTACGGGACGCACTTTGACCTTTATACATAACTGGAGCAAGGAGGGCGATATTTTTACAACACTTTACACAACAACAAACAAAAAAAAACACCATTCTCATATCCACAACACTGCACCCTCCTCCTCTTAGGCACGTCCCGGGCCTCTTACCTTGACTTTTAGTGTGGCACGTAGGTGTAGTTCCCTCTACATTTAACCTGACCCTAAGTGTGACAGTTTTAAAACATAAATAAATATGTCCCGCTGCTCCATTGCACCCTACCTAACAGACTCACGCCCACATCTAACCGAATTGCGGAATTGTCTTCAAACTATACATTTACGGTGGGGGCGCATTATTTACAATGACTCTGCTTTTATTTACAATACTAACCCAGGACCTGTGATTGTTCTTTTGGGGGGGAGACCGTCTGCCCTGCATCGATGCACCATGAAAGCACCCAAAAACGCACCAAAGCACCCTCAAGCACCAATCGGTGCACAGTCATCACTGTTCATTAATAAAAATAACCAAACAACCCCTAACCCTGCTGCTGGTCTTCCTCTTCGGCTCCCTCTGCTGGCCATGTTATTTTCCTGTGGTTGTCATCTTCTTTGCTGGCGGCCTATTTGTCCAAAAATAAAATGCACCAAACGTGTCCGTTTTTATTTATTTATGGCCCACAGGGCCGACTACGTGTGGTTCACCTGTGGGGCATCGGTGCCGTGTGACCAAGGTCCGCCAGCAAGATCTCGGGCCTTCATGGCTGGTTCCAGCAGAGGGGCCATGCCCCAACCCATGGGGTCCATAAGTGGTGCTCAGCCACAGACATGTGGTCCATAATGTGGTGCATCGATGCAGACAGCTGGTTCTGGGAGTTCCGGGCGCACAATGGCGGACTCCCACACGCTCCCCTCGGCGCCCAGTGGCGCACAGGTCCTCATGTGGGAGACAAAGGGGGGAAAAGACAGATGAGCGAGGGGTAAGGTCACAAGGGTACACATCAATAAAGGCAATGCAAGGTGAGGTGCGTATGGAGACGGAGCGGAGAAAAGCTCGTCCCTACCGTACGTCACCCCACCTGTCACCTACTCTACCCTTGCCCTTACCCCATATTTACAAAATCTACACCTTTACAAATTCGTCACTACTGTCACGTCTCCCCCATATTTCTCCTACACCAAATTCGTCACCACAATCCCACTAATAAAAATTTGCCATCACCCAATTCATCATCAATCCTCATAAGGAGGAAGAGATGGAACACAGCACAATGTCACACCCACGTCATGATGCGTCTCACATTCCAAACATTTGCATCAAAATAATAAAATAACAAAACATCCACGGCATGGTGTGGAGTAGCGTCACCTCAGGTGAGTGGATGTAGATGGTGCGAGGAGATTCTTAATCCTAACTATCCTCTAAATGACATTAACACACTTTACACTACCCGGGGTCATTCCCTGCCAATCCAATGGCCAACTTACACTATGGGTTCTAAAAACCAATTCCCATTGACCATACTGTGGTGCTTCTCAATTTGGGGTCTCACTCCCCCGATGCAACTCCCTGTGCCCTTGCACAATTTCCGGGCTGGGTCGTGCAGCTCTCCCAGCAGGTCTACCCACCTGCACACCTCCACCACTGTAGTTGCCACCCGAGCTTACCTAGCTCCTCACCCTAACCTATCTAACTGGGGAAGGCCCCTCCTGGCTCTGTCACCCCTTGGTGCCCTCTGGCACTGGGCTACCCGGGTCCGTCCTCCAGATCCTCGGGCCCCATCCACAACAACTCTACCGGCTCCCAGAGCCCACCTGCGGCCTCACCTGGCCGACATCCTCACAGTGGTGGAGTGCCAACCAACTACACACACTAACAGGCTGCACGCCCAGCCATTTCCACAACACTAATGCACCCATCCAAGTACCATTCTTCCACACGCACCACAGATGCCAATATCCAACCACAATTTACCTGTACCCTCTACCTAACACTTACACTACCCTCCCCGGGTATTCGTGATGGGGTCCATCCTCCTCTCCCCCATCCACACCTTCGCACAATCCACTCCACTCCACAGTTTCCACCATACTCACTCCACGACCATCCATTCCAATACTCCATATATCCCACACTCCATGTCTTCCACACAACCATTCTCCATACACCTGTCGTTGCACACCTGTGCAATCACACCTGGTGCCACCTGCACCCTCCTTCCTTCCTGGACCATTTGGTCAGCACAACTCACATCACTATCACTCACTCAAACACTGCTCCATACACCTGTTCAGTTGCACACCTGTGCAATCTCAATCGTTCGTCACTCACTGCTCCATACACCTCCATGCTCAAGACAACTCACAATCTTCAAACACACGGCATCATCTCATCTACCTACTCCCATCTGAAACTCGCGCTTCCCAGTCGTCCCTTTAAACTATTGCGCTCCCTCGTCATTATCATCCACTCTAATCTACCTGCGTCCCCACTACAGGTATCATTGTCACTACCTAACCTTAACGTTACCTAAGGTCATCTTCTATGTCCCTACACACAATATCCTAAACCTCCCGGGCTAGTTTTCACTGCCAAACCCCATAACTAGTGCTCCTTTGCCCCCGCTTGTGAGGGATGACGGAGTTGCCATCCCAGCACATCGGGTATCTCTCACTACCAATTTAGCACATCAAATTCCAGCCAATCAAAAATTTGCTAATCACTCCCAATCATCTGCCAATCATCACTCTACCATTACCAATCATCACTCTGCCAATCCTTTGCCAATCATCAAATTTTGTTTTTCGAATTTCGGGGCCAAAACACTATCCTCATCATCACAGTCTACTCACTAGTGCCTCTCGGTGCACCAATTCATTTCCAAAGCTCGGCTTCGTAAAGCCGAGCAATGAATGCGGGTTGCTTGGTGCTGGCGGCTGGATGCGTCCGACACTCGGTGAAGGGAAGGAGGTTTACCCGGGCCGAGGTCCCATGCACCATCTCGGCACAGAGCCGTCCAATGGCCCAATCTCGCCCTGCCGGAACGCCTCAACAAAAGGGGGTCGCCATGACGACCCTTCCTATCAGGCTGCCCGCTCCGCCTAGTGGAGCACGGACGCGGCCGTTCAAAGCGCGGGCCAGCATGGATCCCGCACGGCGGTTCTTTCGAAACCGCCGCGGATCCCCGCGACACACGAAACTGCCCGGCACGCACCGAGGGCCCGATTCGGCTACACGTCGCTCTAACCGCTAACCCGGTTAGCGTCGATGCTCCACTTGCATGCTCACACCCCACAGTCCGTTCCTTGCTCATACATCCAGCTGTCTCCATGCTCTTTGTCATTGCACCTTCGCTGACACACCCAGGTACACTCAATCCGCTTACAGACTTGGTCACACACCTGACCATCGCACACCTTTGCACACACTCGTCATTCGCACACCTCACCAACACACCTCTTCGCGCCCCCTCCTCGGTCACCTCCTCTGTGACAACCACAGGTATGCTCTCACTTGCACACCCAACCACGTGCCTCACTACCAATTCCAGTGTGCATTCCCATACGCGCCCTACCATTCCAGGTGTGCATCCTTCCATTCCAGGTGTACATCCTCTCTCACCTGCCACAACCAACTCACGCTCCGTGTCACTCTCACTACTTTTACCACCACACTGGGTCGCGCATTCACCCTTACTCTTGACAGCGCACTCTTTCCTCATGCACCCGTCCGTTACACACCTTTCACGCGCATCCTCTTGCGCACTCTCTCCCGTTACATCCTCTGTAACACTCACCACCGGTGTGCACTCTTTCGTTACATCCTCTGTAACATTCACCACAGGTGTGCACTCTTTCGTTACATCCTCTGTAACATTCACCACAGGTGTGCATTCTCCCTTACTCTTGACAGCGCACTCCTTCCTCATGCACCCGTCCGTTACACACCCTTCACGCGCATCCTCTTGCGCACTCTCTCCCGTTACACCCTCCGTAACACTCACCACAGGTGTGCACTCTCGTTACATCCTCTGTAACACTCACCACAGGTGTGCACTCTCTCGTTACATCCTTTGTAACACTCCCCACTCCGCGCTTCCATGTGCCCCCCCCCCCCGCACATGCGCTATGACCAACTCACTCTCGACAGCACACTCACTCCTCGGCCCGCACATTTTCCTCACACACCCCATAGTCGGACATTCTCGCACACCTCCTCTTTCGCACACCGTACCTGTCGCACACTTCACCAAAGGCCTCTCACGAACACCCGGGTCCAAAGCAACCCCCAAGCCAACTGAAGCTCCCCTCACATCATATACATTTCCAAATATATCGCCACTCACCTTGGCACCTCGTCTCCGCACCTCCTTCGCCACCTGCAAACTCTTTATTTGGTTAGCGAGCACACCATCACGATTTGAGCACCGACCTTGTACATATTCCATCACCTCCTCCTTTATCTCCCTCTTAGTTTCCCTCCGTCTCTTCTTAATTTCACTCACCCCCTCTTCCACTTCCTCTAACTTTTGCTTCACCTCTTTTATTTCCCGGTGCGTCTCCTCAATTTCGTCCTCTAACGCTACCTTGACCGTTTCTATGTGCGTCCTCACCTCCCGGTCCTTTGTCTCCATTACTTCTGTCACCTTGTCCAACCTCGTTGTCAGTCCCTCACGTACCATCTGACATTCCCTGTTCGTCGCTATCAAGTCGTCTTTTAGTTCTTTTTGTGTCGCCTTTAACCCTCCTAGTACCGCAGTGTTCCTTTGTACCTGCTCCACTAACTCCGTCTGTCCCACCGTCAGCTGTTCCACCTCCTGCGTCAGATCTTCTATGCTCCCCTGTAACCTAGCCGTATTATTCCTCCCCTCCTTCTCCATACGCTTCTCACCTCGCCTTACCTCCTCGCGTACCCCCGAGACCTCCTCGCTTACACCTCGTCCTATTTCCTCCTTCATTTCTCCCATCTCTTTAGTAGATGCCGCCCTCATCTGCTCTAATTCATCCCTCTGAGCATCCAATTTACCTTCCAACCCGATTTTCACCTCCTCTATCTGGTTCCCCATTTGTTTGATTTCCCGGGCGGATTGCTCCCCTATCTCCCGCAATTTGTTTTCCATCTTGTTTTCTAACCCCACTAACCCATTTTTCACCCCCTCTATCTGATTCTCCTGGGCAGCCATTCTATTTTCCACCCCCGTTAACCCATGTTTCACCTCTTTTATCCCGTTGTCTAACCCCTCAAATTTATTGTCTAAACGTTCACTGGTACCCCTTGCTTCGTCCCTTTTTTTTTTTTTTGTATACAAGATCGAGGCTCGTGAAAGAGCTAACATTAATCACACAAAAAGACAAACCGACACACAAAACACAAAAAACAAGGGAGCGGCAGACAAGATGGGGAGAGAGGGGGAAGGACACAAAAGAGAGGGGGTAGAGGGGGAAGGACACAAACACAACATTTGAGAGCAGGGACATCGGGAGGACTTGGGGGGAGGTGGGAGAGGAATAAAACATATGAACTCTGCAAGGACTCTGGGGTGAATTACCGGGGGTAGAAAAGATCAAGGTTTTCGATGGGGGAAGATAAGAGATGGTGGTGAACAGCTGTTTTAAAGACCTGGAGGGAGGAGTGGGATTGAAGGGAGTGGGGGAGTTTGTTCCAGAGGCGGGAGAAAAGGGGAATGAAAGAGTGAAGGTGAGCAGAGAGCCTAGACTTTGGCAGTTTAACCATAAGAGGGTTGCAGGCAGATCTTGTGCGACCTGAAGGAATATTGGGGGGACAGAGCACAGAGAGAGCTGGGGGAGCAAGGCCGGAGAGGAGTCGGTAGAAGACAGAAAGACCACCAACCTGCCTGCGGTGAGTGAGTGAAAGGCCCTCGGTGTTGACTACATCGCAGGAGATTCCAATGATTCTGAAATATTTGGCCTCAACAGCGTAAAGCCGAGCAAGGTGTGAGGCAGGAGCACCAGCCCAGAGGGGGGAACAGTATTCCATTGAGCTGCGGATGAAAGCCTTGTATGTGGTGAGGAGCTCAGGTGTGCCAAGGAAGGACTTCGCACGACGGAGGATGCCCAGTCGGCGACTGGCTTTGGAGGCCAGATTTGAAATGTGGTTTTCCCAGGAAAGATCATGGCGAATAGTGAGACCCAAAAGCTTGAGTAACAGAAATTCTTGGAGAGGATTATTCAGAAAGTGGATGGGGGTTGTCCAGTCGGTCTTTTCGGAGAGACATCGTAAGAGTGTGAGATTTATCAGGATTGAAAGACATGTTCCATTTGTTTGCCCAGTCTGTGATTTTGTCCAGGTCTGCAGAGAGTGAGGAGGCTGCAGACTGCCGATCTGAGGGATGAGGAATGGAGCGACAGAGAGTAGAGTCGTCAGCAAAGAGATAGAGAGGATTTTCAAGAGAGTCAGAGAGATCATTGATGAAGACCAGAAAAAGCACAGGGCCCAGAACACTACCTTGGGGAACTCCAGCCTGAACAGGAAGAGGAGAGGAGAGAAACCCATTCAGGGCCACACGTTGACTACGACCAGAGAGGAAGTCCGCCAGCCATGCGTGGAGATTTCCATGGATACCAAAGGAGGAGAGTTTGGTGAGCAGAGCAGGGTGCCAGACCGTATCGAAGGCACGTGAAATGTCAAGGGAGGCAGCTCTAATTTCCTGTTTGGCGTTGAGGACCTCCATCCATTGTTGAGAAAGCAGAAGCAGCATGTCCAGAGTAGAGTGACCAGGTCTGAAACCAAATTGATGATCAGAGATCAAGCCATTGGAGAAGAGGAAAGATTTAATATCTGAAGCAATGATGGATTCCATGACTTTGCTGATAATTGGGAGAAGGCTGATTGGTCTGTAGTTGCTGGGATCTGTTTTTGCACCTTTTTTGTGCAAAGCGGTGATGTTGGCTGATTTCCAAGCAGATGGCAGATGACCTTGAGCAAAAGAGAGGGTGAAGAGAATAGAAAGAGGGAGTGAAAGAGCAGAAGAACATGATTTTAGGACCCGTGGGCTGATGCTGTCAGGACCAGTTGCAGAATCAGAGTCGAGGGTTGACAGAAACTTTTCCACCTTGTCAGGAGGAAAGGACACAGAGTCCAGGAGCAGCTGGGTACGACTGGGTACGGTGGGTACAGAGAGGGATGGGTTTGGGACACAAGATTTAGAAGCAAACACAGAGTTGAGGCATTCAGCTTTTTCACGTGCGGAGTCAGCCGTTAAGCCGTTTGAGGTGAGGGAGGGGATGGAGGGGGAACAAACACCAGAAACAGATTTGACCAGACGCCACCAGGATTTGGAAGAGGGAGACAGATAAGAGAGTTCGGTCTTGAGAATGGTGAGATATTGTTTCCTGGCTCTCCTGAGGGTGGACACACACTTGTTTCGGGCTTTGTGAAAGGAAATAAGATTTCCTTCCGTTGGATTTGCTTTCCAGGAGACGAAAGCAAGTTGTTTCAGGGCAACAGCCTCACCACAAGATTCCGTGTACCATGGACGGGAGGAACGGTATGACAACTGAAGACGAGATGGTATAAATCTGTGCAAGAGAGAGAGCAATTTACTTTGAAAGAATTCCCAGGATGAGTTGATGTCAGAGGCGGTAGAGATGGGAGACCAGTCCAGATGATTGATGGCTGCTTGAAGACCGTGCCAGTTGGCCTGAATGAAATGCCAGACTCGTCGACGCTGAGGAGGCTCTCTGAGAATGGTCAGAGAGATGTCCACTTTGACAAGCACATGATCAGATGAGCCGATTGGAGCAGAAGAAGAGCAGCAGACATTTTCAGGGAAGTTTGTCATAACCAAATCCAGAAGAGAAGGTGCTCCGTTGACTGAGATCCGGGTCGGGAAATTGACAGATTGTGTCAGTCCCAGTGAGTCGCAGAAGTCCTTTGCTGAAGAGCCATGGCTGGTGAGAGAGGTACCCACACCCAGCCAACTGGCATGGTGACAATTGAAATCACCACATATGAGGAAGAGAGAGTTGGGATGGGTAAGCCCTCATTGCTCCCATTTGGCCCCCCATTTCTCCCATTTTGGCTTCTAGCCCCATATTCGCCATTAGTATGGCTGCATTAATCTGCGCCATGAGGTCCCGCACATCAATTCCCCCTATTTGCGCAGCGGGCGCGGCTACCCCGCGCTCGTGCGAGCTGCCACTTTGTGCGTCTGATACCACGTGCGCGAGAGCGCCATTTTGTGCACCTGATACCTCCTCAACCACCTCCTCATTGCTCTCCTCCATTTCCTCCCTCTCATCCTGGGTTACCCCTAACCCCTCTTCTAGCTCACCCACCTGCATCCGATCGCCTTGACTATCCATGGCACGATGTTCAATTTAAGATTTTACAAAACAAATTTCGGCCCACTTGTAGTTTGAGCGCACGAAGCGCTTCAGGTCCATTCTCGCTCCTGGCACCAATTGTTACGGACCGCGGATAAGATGTTAATTTGCCGAGCGGATGGCGCCGCGGCCCTAACAGTTACCCTGACTAACCCGATTCCTGAACGTTGGCCAAAATCGCGCCACAGATATTCAATATGGAAAAGACAAAAGCGACACGGATGTGAAGGAGAAGAAGAAGACAAAAAGGTTTTTGCAATACGAATATAATTTATTACTATGTACAGGACCAAAGAAACCAAGGAAGAAGGAAAGATAATAAAATAAAGACAGAAGGAATCAAGGAGACACAGTGCAATGCTAGCTTACCTACAATCTTAATTAACCCAGGGACAAGACAAACAGAACAAACTCACATACACGAATGGGGAAATTGCAGGCAGGAATGACAGGAGGTGGGTGGCTGGAGGGGGAGGAAGGCACGGAGCTGGCTGGAGCTTGATCTCGCACGGGACGTCGGGCTGGACCTCGACGGCCGCCGATGCCACCGATCCTGTCGTGTGCGCGGGGTAACGGGTCGGAGCTGCTTGGTGGAGCCAACGCTGCTGGTGGGGGGTCTGGCGTGACGGGTTCTCTCTCCCTCTCTCACAAGCTCCAGGACTCTCTTCAGGCTTGTCTGTGTTCTGATCTCCTCCCTCCTCCACTCTCTCTGAGGGTGTCTTCCTCGGGTTATATAAGCCCCACCCTTGACCCTTTTGCGAACCTCCCCCAAACGTTCTTTCTCCGCCCTCTAAAGCCAACCCCTCGTTCTGGGTTGGTCGGCAAGGGCTGGTTCACTCCTCCCCTCTATGACGAGGTGGAGACACGCCCTTCTTCCCCGACCTTGCCTCGTGGCCAATGGTGGTTTTGGGGCGATTCAAGCTAGCCCCAGCCAAAGGGCAGCAATGGCGAATGAAGAAAACCGCCCAAATGCAGTTGGCAATTGCAGCAAAGTGGACGGCAGATGAAATGCAGCAAAGTGGACGGCAGATGAAATGCAGCAAAGTGGCTAAACCTGGCACTTGGAAGATGCCATGTCGGAGGGATCTACTTTATTTAATGCAGTGCAATGGAGTGTCAAATTAATGGAAGACAAATCCTTAGCCTATACAGAGAATAAGGAAATAACTGTCAACAAGGGGGAAATATATGATTGGCTAACGTGAGTGCTTATGAACTAATTACGGGACGCACTTTGACCTTTATACATAACTGGAGCAAGGAGGGCGATATTTTTACAACAATTTACACAACAACAAACAAAAAAAAACACCATTCTCATATCCACAACAATATATATATATATATATATATATATATATACGTATATATATATATATATATATATATATATATATATATATATATATATATATATATACATATCTCTCTCTCTCTCTCTCTCTCTCTCTCTCTGTCACTGTCTCTCTCTGTATGTATATCTCTCTCTCTCTGTCTCTGTCTTTGTCTCTCTCTCTGTATGTATATATATATATATATCTCTCTCTCTTTCTCTCTCTCTCTCTCTCTGTCTCTTTCTTTCTCTTTCTCTTTCTCTTTCTCTTTCTCTTTCCCTCCCTCTCTAAATCTCCTCTCAACACTCCAATCTCCATTTAAAGCTCCACAATTGTACCATGTGATCCAATAAACCTACTAGGTATTACCCTATCATCAAATTTATCCTGGAATCCACACATTACACAAATAGTTAGGTCTGCGTTGAAGAAACTAGGAATCCTATTCAGATGTCGAAGATTCTTCTCCTCTCAACAGTTGCTTCAACTATATAAAGGATTCATTCGGCCTTGTATAGAGAACTGCTCTCACATCTGGGGAGGTTCTAGTTCAACATATTTACCGGACAGAAGTGAATCCAAAGTAATCCGACTAATCAACTCTCCCAATCTGACATCAAGACTCGACCCACTCGAATTACGCCACAAAGTTGGCTCTTTCTCTTTTCTACAGATATTTCTTCAGTTTCTGCTCCCATGTTCTTGCTGCTTGTGTCCCTCCGCCATTAGCGAGACCATGGAATACTCGATAAGCCACTACATCACATGATTATTGTGTGGCCATTAGCAATTCAAGGGTGGGCCAATATGATGTTTGTTTCTTCCCCTCCACTGCCAAACTCTGGAATTCTTTACCTTCTGATGTTTTTCCAAATGCTTCTCCTTTGCTTTTCCTTTTCAAAAAGCAGATTTTTTACTTCCTCAAAAACTCTTAGACTATTATCTTTCTTCAATTTTCTATCATTGCAGCTCTTGTATTTAAGGCCTGGCCTCGATGAGGACAATATAGTCTGTGGCGGGATCCTTTAACATAAAAAAAATACACTGCATGGGGTATCATATTTTATGAACTTTCTCATTATTTCATTTTTAGTTGCTTTAAATTTTTTTTCTTTTTTGGAATACTTTGATTCTTTTTCATACCTTTCTTTCATGTATTTCCTGTATTGTTGCTATGAATCATCATTAACATTAAATTATAGTATCAATGTGTATACATGCTTATCCTGGTCGACGACCAACTGACCGTATGACCTGCAGGTGATGACCTCCCTGAACTTGTCTGGAAACCAGCTGGTAGCTCTTCCATCAGCCCGGGAGTGGAAATGTCACCGGCTTGTCGTGCTGGATCTCTCGGGAAATCTTCTTGGTAGCCAGAGGTTGTAAATGATCACGTGACTCACACCCTCATTCAGTCAGCTTCCTTGCATACAATCTAATCTAGTCCTTTGCTTATTTGTTTTGTTTTTGGCATGCTTCATTACATTGACATCTCTGCATAAAATGGAAAAATAGTTAAAATGTTGATGGAACGTTTTTATCATCCCAGTCAGCCCACCAGGAATAAGCTGTTGCAGTTTTTCACTCGCAGAACGAGGAATTCTTACATTGATGAAGGCAAGTGTCTGATGATATGATGCATGGCCCTGGAAACTGCTTATAAACATTGGTGTAAATTACCTGAAGTATTTGCGATTATTTAATAGATAAATTTCAAAATCTAAAAAGTAGTAGATCTCTTAATTATTTAGTTTTTCACTTTACTTCCTGAAATGAAAAAAAAAAAGCAGAAAATTAAACCTCGCTGAATTTCCTGACAATTTCTGTGAATTAGTCAGGTCTTGTCCACGATTGGCTGAAACACATGATGTCACTTCGGTGTTTTGTCTTTTATCATCTACTGGCGAGGTACCCGTGCTACTCACAGGTGGGAGGCTGGAAGCAAACAGACAATGCATGAACGTCAAATAATAAATCGTGAACCAATACATTCCACATTCCTGTGCCACCTTCAGTCGAACGTCAGGCATCGAAAGCCAATTCGTGAAAGAATTGGGTAAAAAAAAAAAACTTACTGCAGCTGAATGTTTTTTCACATGGTCAATGCCGAAGCTACAAATGCCGAATCCGCAAATGTCACAGGTGGAAACCCTCACATCATTTCCTTTCAACTAAATCTCTATATTTTAATCATGTGTACTTCTGGATCGGGAGCAGCTTTGTATCGATGGAATTTCAAAATCATAATTTTATTGAAGAATTTATTTAACCTCCTACCTACATTATGATACCCAGTGGGACCCCAAACGTTCCACAGAAGATTTTGCGGGGTTAGCCACAAAACTGAGGGAGTAATTTCGGGACAGACGGACTCCTGTTTTAGAATATATTATAATATATCCTGTTTTACAAACTCCTGTTTTATAATCTAGATTAATTTAGGGCAAAGAATAATGTACATTTATTTCATACTTTGTACAACAAGTGCAAGTAAAAATAAACAAGAAGAAAAATACGTAAAATGTCATAGCCCCCACCGTGGTTTTAGTAATTTTGCTGTATGGAGTTAAAGGCCATCAGTCGGCCATCTTTGGTCAGATGACAAAACAAAATCTTCTGCGTATGAATGAATACTCATGTATTGTCTTTGTGCCAAGTTTGAAGAACTTCAATCCATGCATGTCTGACAAATAGATTGGGGACACGTTTAAGTAACGAAATGGCTGCCAGTCGGCCATATTGGATCTGATCTCTGAAATAAAAATGACGCGCATATGTAACCCATCATTCATTATCTGTGTGCCAGGTTTGAACAACATTGGCAAATTAATGTCCGAGAAATGGTTGAGGACATGTTCAACATCGGGTTTTTGACAACTAAAATGGCCGCCAATATACCAGTCGGCCATCTTTGATCAGCTCGCAAAATAAAGTGAGGTGCACGTGTATGCCATAATGCACTGTGCTTGTGCCAACTTTGAATAAAATCGGGCCATGCATGTCCGATAAATTATTGTCGACACGTTAAAGTAACAAAATGGCCACCAGTCGCCCATCTCAGATCTGATCTCGAAAAAAAATGAAACGCATATGTAAACCATCATTCATTATCTGTGTGCCAAGTTTGAACAACATCGGAAAATGAATGTCCGAGAAATAGTTGAGGACGTGTTCAACATCTCCTTGAGGACGTTCTCCTCCTTTGGTATCCATGGAAATCTCGACGCATGGCTGGCGGACTTCCTCTCTGGTCATAGTCAACGTGTGGCCCTGAATGGGTTTCTCTCATCTCTTCCTGTTCAGGCTGGAGTTCCCCAAGGTAGTGTTCTGGGCCCTGTGCTTTTTCTGGTCTTCATCAATGATCTCTCTGACTCTCTTGAAAATCCTCTCTATCTCTTTGCTGACGACGCTACTCTCTGTCGCTCCATTCCTCATCCCTCAGATCGGCAGTCTGCAGCCTCCTCACTCTCTGCAGACCTGGACAAAATCACAGACTGGGCAAACAAATGGAACATGTCTTTCAATCCTGATAAATCTCACACTCTTACGATGTCTCTCCGAAAAGACCGACTGGACAACCCTCCCAGCCACTTTCTGAATAATCCTCTCCAATAAGTTCTGTCACTCAAGCTTTTGGGTCTCACTATTTGCCATGATCTTTCCTGGGAAAACCACATTTCAAATCTGGCCTCCAAAGCCAGTTGCCGACTGGGCATCCTCCGTCGTGCGAAGTCCTTCCTTGGCACACCTGAGCTCCTCACCACATACAAGGCTTTCATCCGCAGCTCTATGGAATACTGCTCTCCCCTCTGGTCTGGTGCTCCTGCCTCACACCTAGCTCGTCTTCACGCTGTTGAAACCAAAGCGTTCAGAATAATTGGAATCTCCCGCGATGAAGCTAACTCCAAGGGCCTTTCACTCACTCACCGCAGGCAGGTTGGTGGTCTTTCCGTCTTCTACCGACTCCTCTCTGGCCTTGCCCCCCCAGCTCTCTCTGGGCTCTGTCCCCCAAATATTCCTACAGGTCGCACAAGATCTGCCTGCAACCCTCTTATGGTTAAACTGCCAAAATCAAGACTTTCTGCTGACCTTCACTCCTTCATTCCTCTTTTCTCCCGCTTCTGGAACAAACTCCCTCACTCTCTTCAATCCCACTCCACCCTCCAGGTCTTTAAAACAGCTGTTCACCACCATCTCTTATCCTCCCCCATCCAAAACCTTGATCTTTTCTACCCCTGCTAATTTCGGTCCCCTTGTGTTTTATACCTCTCCCCCCCCCCCCCCTTCCCACGCCTCCTCCCCCCAAGCCCTCTCCCTCCCACACTTCTCCCTGCTCTCAAATGTTGTGGTTGTGTGCTTCCCCTTCTCTCCCCATCTTGTCTTCCGCTCCCTCTTTTTGTATATTTTGTTTGCCTGGTTGATTTGTTTGTGAAATAAATGTTAGCTCTTTCACGAGCCTCGATTCAGTATACAAAACAAAAAAAAAAACATTGGGATTTTTTTTACAACTAAAATGGCCGTCAGTCGGCCATCTTTGATCGTATTGCCAAACAAAATGATGTGCATATGTATACCATCATTTATTGTCTTAGTGCCAAGTATGAACAAAATTGGTCCATACATCTCTGAGATATGGTTGCGGACACACGGACACACAGATGGATGGACGAGACCCAATGCATAAGCCCCCATTTTGGACCAAATCCAACGGGGGCTTATAATGATACCTGTATATATGTAAAATTAGAATAGACAAGCTAAGGTAAGATGAGTGTGTTGTAGAGTGGGATGAAAGTAGTTGAGGTTAGAAATGAACACAATCTAGACAATACACCTGTGTTGCAAAAGAGAAATGTCATCAGACGAGGTGAGTTTATAATATCAATGATGACTCTTAAAAAATTGTTTTACCAGCATATTGTTGCGGTTTTGGGAAACTGCAAAGAAATAATGACAACCACCATTCAGGTCCCTTAGGATAGTTATTTCATAGCAGAACGTGATCTTAGTCCCTTCCCCTTATATGGGTTAGTATGTCGTTATACGTTGGACATGGGAAGTGAGGCCCTCCACTCATAAGGGGATAATTTACCAGGCAGTGCATGCAGGCTCAAAAGCACACCAGCCAAGTGCGTGCCCAAATTTTCCTGTCTGGGCTGGAGTCCACGAGATGAGGCAGCCTTATCAAAGGGAGGCACAAAGCTCCCCTCCCTTTATAGTATATGGGATCGTTTCTCTGTATGTAGCTTTAACATACAACAACAACATGCATTTTAAGGCCATTTTCCCTGCTAGAGCGGGGGTTAGCCTTGCGGTCCCCATGACAATCTTCTCCATTTTGCCCTATTTTCTGCATCTCTCCTTGTTAACCCCCTTGCCCGCATATCTTCTTCCACCATCTTTAGCCAAGTCTTTCTCGGTCTTCCCCGTCCTCTACTTCCTTCTACATTAATTTCCATCACTCTTCTCAACCAGTCACTTTCATCCTTCCTCAACACATGACTAAACCATCTCAACCTGTTCCTCTTCACAGCATCAATCACAGGCAATATTCCCATCATCTTTCGCAATTCATCATTTGTCTTCCTCTCTCTCAACGATACTCCGCACATCCATCGAACCATTCGCATTTCCACCCTTTCCAGCCTTCGTTGCTGCTCTACGTTCATTACCCATGTCTCGCGCCCATAAATCATAACACTTCTCACACATGCAGCATACACCTTTCCCTTCAGCTTCAGCGACACTCTCCTCCTCATCAGCACGCCACTCAGTTCCCGAAACTTCTTCCATGCACATCTCACTCGAGCAACCGTTGCCGAGTCTGATCCACCTTCTCCATTCAGCATGTCTCCGAGGTAGCAAAATGTTTTCACACCTTCCAGCTTCACGCCGTCTCCAAGATCCAACTCAACATTTCCTCCATCTGCAGCTCCCTCTGTGCACACCTTACATTTGAATGTAAGGTGCACAGTCCACGTGCACATTCCACGAGATGAGGCAGCCTTATCAAAGGGAGGCACAAAGCTCCTCTCCCTTTATAGTATTTGGGATCGTTTCTCTGTATGTAGCTTTAACATGGGGACTGAAAATACGTTTCTCAGCTTCTACTGGACGAAATCGGCTGCAAATTTCAGAAGTAAATGCTTTGTACATCGAGGTAATATGTTCCAAATTTCAGCAACGTCTGTTTCAGCATTCTTGAGTTTTATTAAGAAAACCCTCGAAATCATGTTGGTGCCTGTCCGTCCATCCGTCCGTCCGTCCGTCCGCCCAAAATGAGTTGGTGCTCATATCTCAAGGACTATACATTGAAACTAGCTTAAACTTGGAATATACATCGGCGAATAGGTCTGGCTTTCAAAACAAATTCCACCTTAGTGGCATCGTTTTTGCTTTAAAATTTAAATATACATTTATACACACTTTATACCTCTTTACAATCCAACATGCTGGCTCAATGGCCTAATGGATAAAGCATCAGACTCCCAAGCTGGGGATTGTGGGTTCAAATCCTGTCTGGGTTGAATAATTTTTTCCCCTTACTTTTTCAAGTCTTTTATATCGTCTTAAATAAAGTCTCATCCGATGAACAAATGCATTTTGAAATGTCAGGGGCATTGAAAAGGCCCCTTTATATAAAGGTATGTGTCATGTGGCAAAGTATAGAAAAGGAGGGACATTTCATATCTTGTAGAAAATGTCAAACAATACAAAATAAGCGGCATTCCAAAAAATCTCGTGTGCATGCTGGACTACCCATGTAGGAACCAAGGAACCAAGGAACCAAGGAACCAAGCAATGCTCTAGAAAAATTCATATAAAGGGGCACCAATTTGATTCTTACACGTGCATGAATAAGCAAATGTATTTTATTTGCCAGATGTAGGGTGCCCCTTTATATGAACTTTTCTAGAAACCCAGCCATAATAGCAGTGGGCCATAATAGCAGTGGGCCATAATAGCAATGGGCCATAATAGCAGTGGGCCATAATAGTAGCGTTTTCAGTTCACGATGGTATTTTTCTTCAGAATGAGTGTGCAAGGCGAGTTTCATAAGAATTAGTTGGCTTTATGGGAAAAATGAAGAACTGTTTGGGTTATGCAGATAGTTACTGAAAAGTGTGTTAGTAGGTGGAATACTAACACTTTTGTGTTAGTAGGTGAAAAACTGTTAGTAAGTGGTTCGTACGTCAGTGTAAAGCGAAGGAAGAACCAATGTTAGTAAAATGAGAGCAATAGTCTAACAACGGTGAAGCCGGGCTTGTTTGATACTTTAGTTGTAGAGGATAGTATGACTTGGCAATACCATTAAGCAAATAATGTAAGTATTACATTTATTTGACTTTAGACATGGACAGCTGGTTCGTGAATGACTTGGGTAAAAAACAGCGAATGGCAAATGATGAACCAATAAATTCCACATTCCTGTGCCACCTTCAGTCGAACGTCAGGGTTTGACAGCAGGTTCGTGAATGACTTGGACAAAAACCGTACTCAGTCTGAATGTTGCTAAATCCAGTCAATGGCGAAACTACAATGGGGAATCCGTGAATGTCACGGATGGAAACCCTTACGTCATTTCCTCATTCTGCTTCAAACTCAATATCTCTACATTTTCATTCCAAACAGCATCATTCATCATTCCAATCACAAACTAATACTAAAGTATTAATATATCAAAATATAATGTTAAATCACAATTGTATTGAGATATTATCAAACCAGCGAACCATCGTCATCTGTTCACTTCCTGATTTGGGAGCAAGTTCCATGTCGATTGCATTTCAAAATCATAATCGTATTGAGGAACTTCTGAAACCTCCTCCCTACCTTACGACACCCGCTGGGACCCCAAAACGTTCCACAGAAGGTTATTAAATTTCCTTTTAGTAAAATATGAAACTGTAATGGTTGCTAAATGCGTCTCCCTGTCATGTGACCAGATCCTCAGCTCTGATTGGTGGACGCTTGTGGGGACATACGGACAGACAAATGGCTGTTCTAGATGGCCGTATGGGCTACGCCATAATAAGAATTTAATATCGACACAGAAATTTCAATCCATTATACAAGAGAACCTGCTCTACATCCAAAACTTCATTAGTATAAATCAACCTTGTAGGTCTTACCTGAGATATTGTTAATTTCACACCATGCAGTTTTAACACAGGTTTTATTAGAATCCAACCTTTTGGCAGATTAATCTTTTTTGTTTAACAAGTTGTTGCAGTGAGCCAATTGCAGAAATCTTTACATTTGCATTTGTTTGCTGCTATTGGGTTTTGTTTACTGATTTATTGCATCATTTATTGGCTAAAATGATGATAATAAACTCGCTTCTTCTGCCAATGAACCCTACGACAGGACCCATGGAGTTTCCTGGGTTTTTAGAGAAGTCTTTGGAAGTGCTGAACCTGACGGAGAACGCACTTGAGTTCCTGCCGGCATCCCTGTGTAACCTCCTCAAACTACGTGAACTCTTTTTGAGCAGGTGCGTGCTCATATTTTTGCAATTTCAACCTGGCTCATGATTCACTTCAACGTTGCACCTGCAAAAGGTTTCATACCAGTGTTTTTTTTCCTAGTTTTTTGTCCTAGCAGTGTCCATGTGTCCTAGCAGTGTCCAGCGAAATACAGGCAAATCCTTGAGGAGAACATGCTTAAGAGTGCAAAAGACCTTAAACTGTGGTGAAGATTTATGTTCCAATAGGAAAATGACCCCAAGCAAACAGCCAAAGCAGCACTGGAATGGCTTCAGAACAAGAACGTGAAAGTCCTTGAGTGCCCAGCCAAATCCCAGACCTGAATCCCATTGAGAATCTATGGAAAGACTTGAAGATACCTGTTCACTGATGCTCCCCATCCAACTTGGCAGAGCTTGAGCAAATCTGCAAGGAAGAATGGGAGAAACTCCCCAAATCCAGATATGCAAAGCTCATCTATCTATAATTCCAGTAATCTCTGTGTGTCTGTGTGTCTGTGTGTTTGTGTGTTTGTGTGTTTGTGTGTTTGTGTGTTTGTCTGTGACCGCTGTTTCTCGACAACCACGGGTCCGATATACTTGAAACTTGCCAGGTATATTGCTGGGGACCCGAGGATGTGCCTTTTCAAGGTTTCATATTAATCGGACAAGTAGTTACCGAGCTATGGCGATTTCTTTACCAAACTCCGCAAGCCGTTCGCTTTGGACCAAACCATTTCATGTAAATAGAGGGGGGGGATTGTCACCGTACTCGCAAGCCGTTCGCTTTGGACCAAACCATTTCATGTAAATAGAGGGGTACGATTCAACCAATCAGAGAGCAGCGAGCTATCACGTGTGCCGAACGTGGCGAACAGACTCTGCCTCGGACGGCACATTTGAGAGCGTATTCATTTATTTCACGTTGGCAAACTATGTTGGCGTTAAACTATGTTTTAAAACTAATTAAAACTAATTTGCGATTCATCGTAACTGCGATATGCGACCTTCCGGACAGTCAAATGAGGACGTCACTTCCGGACTTACGGATAGTCATAGTGACGCTGAACGTGGCGAGCAGACGCTGCCTCGGACGGCACATTTGAGAGCGTATTCATTTATTTGACGTTGCAATCTGTGTTGATTGTTGTAAGGTACGATCGATTGTAGTACACGTTTATAATAACTCTGCCGATACAGGCCCGATTAACTGCAGCGCCATCCGAGCTGCGGCGTCGGGACGATACATTCATTGTACGGTCACATCACGCACTTACGGGCACGCCCATGCATACATGGGCGAAGACATTTTTTTTTTTTTTTTTGGCAAGGAACGGGCACCCACGTACGGGCACGTCCTAGTACAGACAAACCCAAGAGGATTCAAAACTGTAATCGCTGCCAAAGGTGCTTCTACGAAGTATTGACTTGGGGGAGTGTGGGGGTGAGGAGGGGGTCGAATACTTATGTAAATTAGATATTTCTGTATTTCATTTTGAATTCTTGCTAAAAATTACTTTTTAAAAATTCCACTTTGACATTATGGGCTATTATGTGTAGATAAGTGACAAAAACAATCTTGATTTAATCCATTTTTAACTTCAGGCTGTAACAACAAAATGTGAAAAAGTGGAGGTGTGTGAATACTTTCTGAAGGCACTGTGTGTGGTATCAAAATGAATGCAAGACCCGAGCGAAAAAAGTCATGAGAGGAGAATTTGAAATCCCCAGAGATTACGAAAAAAGTTGTGAACAATTCAGCCCCCCCCCCCCCCCCCTACCCCTGGCTTCAGTGCAGTTCGGGTTAAGGTTTATGGAGGAGCTTGTATCTAAAAATCTACGGAGTCTAAGAAGGAGCCATTGGTGTACTTTTACATTTACAAGGACATCAGAATGAAGTAGACAAATTAACACAACATAGAGGATTATTTATACCTGGGATCCGAGCATCATGGGTAAAGTGCTCCCTCAGGTGGCAGAGTAAAAACATTGATGAGAGTTTTTACAACTTGTGACTATTATTTGTAAAAGATAATTCCTTACTCTACCTGCATTTTTCATTTCCTTTGCCTTTGTTACCTTGATAATCTGTTTGTTACTCCAACAGGAATCCAAATCTTCATGAACTGCCTTTAGGACTGGGTGCTTTGAAGCACCTTTGGTTACTTGATCTTAGCAATCTGGAGGTGCAAAATGTCCCCCAGGATCTTCTCAAGGCCTCATGTGGTACTTATTGTTACACTCTTCAATTGTACAATCTATCTATAATTCCAGTAATCTCTGTGTGTGTGTGTGTGTATGTGTGTGTGTATGTGTGTGTGTATGCGTGTGTGTATGTGTGTGTGTCTGTGTGTTTGTCTGTGACCGCTGTTTCTCGACAACCACGGGTCCGATATACTTGAAACTTGCCAGGTATATTGCTGGGGACCCGAGGATGTGCCTTTTCAAGGTTTCATATTAATCGGAGAAGTAGTTACCGAGCTATGGCGATTTCTTTCCCAAACTCCGCAAGCCGTTCGCTTTGGACCAAACCATTTCATGTAAATAGAGGGGGGGGGGGGGGGGGGATTGTCACCGTACTCGCAAGCCGTTCGCTTTGGCTTTGCGAATGGACCAAACCATTTCATGTAAATAGAGTGGGGGGGATTGTCACCGTACTCGCAAGCCGTTCGCTTTGGCTTTGCGAATGGACCAAACCATTTCATGTAAATAGAGGGGGGGGGATATAATTTTAGATATATATATAGTACGGGCATGCCCTAGTGGTTTAAACTCAGATAAGACATTTACAATTGCACTTGTAATTCTATGGTTATATATGCTTGTTATCCTTCGCAGGGGCACAACCACATTTTTTTCTAGGGCTATTGTGGGTGAGGCGGGGGGCAGGTGTTCTAAGTTGCGGGGTGGGAGGGCAGGTGCTCCAAGTTGCGTGGCTCGGGGGAGGGGGGCAGGTGTTCCAAGTTGCAGGGGCGCGGTGGGGGGGAGGTGTTCCAAGTTGCAGGGGCGTTTGAGGGCAGATGTTCAAAGTTGCAGGGGTGGTGGGGGGGGGGGGGGCAGGTGTTCCAAGTTGCAGGGGCGTTTGGGGGCAGGTGTTCCAAGTTGCAGGGGTGGTGGGAGGGCAGGTGCTCCAAGTTGCGTGGCTCGGGGGAGGGGGGCAGGTGTTCCAAGTTGCAGGGGCGTTTGGGGGCAGGTGTTCCAAGTTGCAGGGGTGGTGGGGGGGCAGGTGTTCCAAGTTGAGTTGCATGGAGGGGGCAGGTGTTGCAAGTTGCAGGGCCGGGGGGGGAGGTGTTCCAAGTTGCAGGGGCGTTGGGGGGCAGGTGTTCTAAGTTGCAGGGGCGGTGGGGGGGTTGGGGGGCAGGTGTTCCAAGTTGCGTGGAGGGGGCAGGTGTTGCAAGTTGCATTTCAAGCATTAGAAATCACTATGAATTAAAAGGAGTATAAATTCAGAACAGTTGTATTTGAAGAAATTGCATTCTGTACTATGGCTGATGGAGATGCTGGGGCCCTCGCCCACTCCCTCTTTCTTTTGCCATTCCTGATCCTCAATGATGTTTGAATTATTTTATGATTATGTTGGACCTTTATTAATATTCTGCTTTACCCAATTCAGCATTCACAGATAATAACTGTCTTCTCCACAGAGTAAAGTAGCCATATTAGAAGACTATCGAAGCATTCTTTCACCACAAAAGCAAAATAAAATTGCTTCAGATTTTGATTTCAGGACGTTTCAGATTTTGATTTCAGGACGTTTTAGATTTTGATTTCAGGACGTTTCAGATTTTGATTTCAGGACGTTTCAGATTTTGATTTCAGGATGTTTCAGATTTTGATTTCAGGACGTTTCAGATTTTGATTTCAGGAAGTTTCAGATTTTGATTTCAGGACGTTTCAGATTTTTATTTGAGGACGTCTCAGATTTTGATTTCAGGACGTTTCAGATTTTGATTTCAGGACGTTTTAGATTTTGATTTCAGGACGTTTCAGATTTTGATTTCAGGACGTCTCAGATTTTGATTTCAGGACGTTTCAGATTTTGATTTCAGGACGTTTCAGATTTTGATTTCAGGACGTTTTAGATTTTGATTTCAGGACGTTTCAGATTTTGATTTCAGGAAGTTTCAGATTTTGATTTCAGGACGTTTCAGATTTTTATTTCAGGACGTCTCAGATTTTGATTTCAGGAAGTTTCAGATTTTGATTTCAGGACGTTTCAGATTTTTATTTCAGGACGTCTCAGATTTTGATTTCAGGACGTTTCAGATTTTGATTTCAGGACGTTTTAGATTTTGATTTCAGGACGTTTCAGATTTTGATTTCAGGACGTTTTAGATTTTGATTTCAGGACGTTTCAGATTTTGATTTCAGGACGTTTCAGATTTTGATTTCAGGACGTTTCAGATTTTGATTTCAGGACGTTTCAGATTTTGATTTCAGGAAGTTTCAGATTTTGACTTCAGGACGTTTCAGATTTTTATTTCAGGACATCTCAGATTTTGATTTCAGGACGTTTCAGATTTTGATTTCAGGACGTTTCGGATTTTGATTTCAGGACGTCTCGGATTTTGATTTCAGGACGTTTCAGATTTTGATTTCAGGACGTTTCAGATTTTGATTTCAGGATGTTTCAGATTTTGATTTCAGGACGTCTCAGATTTTGATTTCAGGACGTCTCAGATTTTGATTTCAGGACGTCTCAGATTTTGATTTCAGGACGTCTCAGATTTTGATTTCAGGACGTCTCAGATTTTGATTTCAGAACGTCTCAGATTTTGATTTCAGGACGTCTCACATTTTGATTTCAGGACGTCTCAGATTTTGATTTCAGGACATTTCAGATTTTGATTTCAGGACGTCTCAGATTTTGATTTCAGGACTTTTCAGATTTTGATTTCAGTACATTTCAGATTTTTATTTCAGGACGTTTCAGATTTTGATTTCAGGACGTCTCAGATTTTGATTTCAGGACGTCTCAGATTTTGATTTCAGGACGTTTCAGATTTTGATTTCAGGACGTCTCAGATTTTGATTTCAGGACGTTTCAGATTTTGATTTCAGGACGTTTCAGATTTTGATTTCAGGACGTCTCAGATTTTGATTTCAGGACGTTTCAGATTTTGATTTCAGGACGTTTCAGATTTTGATTTCAGGACGTTTCAGATTTTGATTTCAGGACGTTTCAGATTTTGATTTCAGGACGTTTCAGATTTTGATTTCAGGACGTTTCAGATTTTGATTTCAGGACGCTTCAGATTTTGATTTCAGGACGTCTCAGATTTTGATTTCAGGACGTTTCAGATTTTGATTTCAGGACGTTTCAGATTTTGATTTCAGGACGTCTCAGATTTTGATTTCAGGACGTCTCAGATTTTGATTTCAGGACGTCTCAGATTTTGATTTCAGGACGTTTCAGATTTTGATTTCAGGACGTTTCAGATTTTGATTTCAGGACATTTCAGATTTTGATTTCAGGACGTTTCAGATTTTGATTTCAGGACGTTTCAGATTTTGATTTCAGGACATTTCAGATTTTGATTTCAGGACGCTTCAGATTTTGATTTCAGGACGTTTCAGATTTTGATTTTAGGACGTTTCAGATTTTGATTTCAGGACGCTTCAGATTTTGATTTCAGGACATTTCAGATTTTGATTTCAGGACCTCTCAGATTTTGATTTCAGGACGTCTCAGATTTTGATTTCAGGACGTCTCAGATTTTGATTTCAGGACGTCTCAGATTTTGATTTCAGGACGTTTCAGATTTTGATTTCAGTACGTTTCAGATTTTTATTTCAGGACGTTTCAGATTTTGATTTCAGGACATCTCAGATTTTGATTTCAGGACGTCTCAGATTTTGATTTCAGGACGTTTCAGATTTTGATTTCAGGACGCTTCAGATTTTGATTTCAGGACGTCTCAGATTTTGATTTCAGGACGTCTCAGATTTTGATTTCAGGACGTTTCAGATTTTGATTTCAGGACGTCTCAGATTTTGATTTCAGGACGTCTCAGATTTTGATTTCAGGACGTCTCAGATTTTGATTTCAGGACGTCTCAGATTTTGATTTCAGGACGTTTCAGATTTTGATTTCAGTACGTTTCAGATTTTTATTTCAGGACGTTTCAGATTCTGATTTCAGGACATCTCAGATTTTGATTTCAGGACGTCTCAGATTTTGATTTCAGGACGTTTCAGATTTTGATTTCAGGACGTCTCAGATTTTGATTTCAGGACGTTTCAGATTTTGATTTCAGTACGTTTCAGATTTTGATTTCAGGACGTTTCAGATTTTGATTTCAGGACGTCTCAGATTTTGATTTCAGGACGTTTCAGATTTTGATTTCAGGACGTTTCAGATTTTGATTTCAGGACGTTTCAGATTTTGATTTCAGGACGCTTCAGATTTTGATTTCAGGACGTCTCAGATTTTGATTTCAGGACGTTTCAGATTTTGATTTTAGGACGTTTCAGATTTTGATTTCAGGACGTTTCAGATTTTGATTTCAGGACGTTTCAGATTTTGATTTCAGGACGTTTCAGATTTTGATTTCAGGACGTTTCAGATTTTGATTTCAGGACGCTTCAGATTTTGATTTCAGGACGTTTCAGATTTTGATTTCAGGACGTCTCAGATTTTGATTTCAGGACGTTTCAGATTTTGATTTCAGGACGTTTCAGATTTTGATTTCAGGACGTTTCAGATTTTGATTTCAGGACGTTTCAGATTTTGATTTCAGGACGTCTCAGATTTTGATTTCAGGACGTCTCAGATTTTGATTTCAGGACGTTTCAGATTTTGATTTGAAGACGTTTCAGATTTTGATTTCAGGACGTTTCAGATTTTGATTTCAAGAAACATACCTCCACGAAACTTCACAAATTTGATCTCCTACCCATACATATGAAGAGTGTACATTTTTAAGGTCAGATGTCACGTGGTTCACAAGTTTGATCTCCGACCCTTACATATGCAGAGTACATTTTAAAGGTCAAATGTCACGTGGTATGGCAGCCATATTAGCTTCAAAGCCGATATTGAAAAAAAACCCTTCTCTGCAACCGCTTCACCGATTGATGTGAAACCTGTCATGGGTGTCGAAAATGTGATACTTGAAAACAGCTGAAGGGATTTAAATCAAACTTGTTTATTTTTAGGACCGTGAACGATGGCATCTACCCATTGTGGGACTATGCGGAGGCATATTGGCAACTGTTACGTACTCCTCCCCAAACCCCGGTCACGGTGTACCTCCGAGCCCCGAGAGGAGTCACAGCAGAAAGATGTGTTATTCTGTATGTCTTAGATCAATGGTGAAACCACACCAATTGTTACCAACAAACAAGTATTGTATTAAGATCACACAAGAATAACAGTACAAAAACAATAGTCATCAATTGTACAACAAATATATCCTTCCTATGATGGTACCATCAGTTTCGTAATATATAATGTCACTGTGCTCCAAGTGAGCGAAAAGAACATCCCCAATGTCTCTCTCCCGGCTTCAAGCCAAAGTTGCTCTGGCTTCAAGCCAAAGTCGATCCACTCCAGTGATCGTCCGTACGATGTCGAATCGAGACCAGAATCCCGTTCGGATGACAGTCACAGTCCCGCTGCCAAAGCTGCGCAAAGGCACCCTCAAGGCGACTGGGAAATCACACCCTCGGGTATGGACGTTCCACGGCTCCCAATCGGCGAACCGCAGATTTCCACTCAAAAGCCACGTTAGACACACACACCAGATCAACGTCTGAATGCGGCGAAAATGATCGAAGCGAGGTGAAAAACCTTGAGTGAAGCGCAAATGCGCGAGGTAAAATGGCCGACGGCCCGTACTCGAGACGTAACGGCGCTCCAATGATTCTCTTCAGAATCAACCGCAAAACCTGTCACGCAGGTTTATCTGTCACAGCGATAACAACTCTGTCGCAGGAATCCCTTTCCCGGGAAACCCAAAGTTCACTCGTGACTGTCGTTCACCAACGTTCGCTCCAGACCTCGAAGCAGCTAGGCTTCTTGTCCGACTCACTCGCTCCGCCTTCTTCTCCTCTTCCTCTTCGTCGTTGTCCGGTTCTGGTTTCATTTAAAACATTAACTTTTTTACCTTTTGAAAATAGTATCCTCTATTTCCCTTAAACGACAACAATAATAGTACATGCAACCAAAAATGTTTACAGTGGATGAAAACCACAACAACGGAAGTGACGAATCCGTAACACAACACAGTCGCATTGTTCTAGTTACCCTCGCCAGAGGTCTAGCAACCCTCGCATTTGAGTCCTTTGTTACTTCCAAAATCGAAGATTTTTCAAGTATATTGGTCGGTTGTGTTTGTGGTTCTGTCTGTCTGTTTGTTTGTCTGTCTGTTTGTCTGTTTGTTTGTCTGTCTGTTTGTCTGTTTGTCTGATTGTTTGTCACCGGCCTACAGGTCACAATTTTCAACCGATCTTCACGAAACTTCACCAAATGGTAGAGTTGGTCAAAACCAAGAAGCCTATTGTTTTTGGGGTCAATAGGTCAAAAGGTCAACATAGGCCAAAGGCCACCAACTTTGCTAAATTTCTAAAATCCTCAATTTTCATCCGATTAACTTGAAATTTGAAGACCACTTGCATATCTGGTCACTGAATTCAACCACCAAGTATTTTTGAGGTCAACATAGGCCAAAAGGTCAACATAGGCCAAATTTCTAAAATCCTCAATTTTCATCCAATTGACTTGAAATTTGAAGAGGACTTGCATATCTGGTCACTGAATTCAACCACCAAGTATATTTGAGGTCAACATAGGCCAAAAGGTCAACATGGGCCACATTTCTAAAATCCTCAATTTTCATCTGATTGACTTGAAATTAGAAGAGGACTTGCATATCTGGTCACTGAATTCAACCACCAAGTATACTTGAGGTCAACATACGCCAAAAGGTCAACATAGGCCAAATTTCTAAAATCCTCAATTTTCATCCAATTGACTTGAAATTTGAAGAGGACTTGCATATCTTGTCACTGAATTCAACCACCAAGTATACTTGAGGTCAACACAGGCCGAAAGGTCAACATAGGCCAAATTTCTAAAATCACCAATTTTCATTTGATTGACTTGAACTTCAAAGAGGATTTATATATATGGTCACTGAATTCAATCACCATCTATTTTTGAGGTCAACATAGGCCAAATTTTTAATATCCTTAATTTTCATCCGATTGACTTGAAAATTGAACAGCATTGGCACATTGAGTCTCTAAATAGGGAAACTAACTATTTTTGAGGTCAAAAGGTCAAAGGTCAACTCAAGGTCAACCTTCCAAAATCATCATTATTTATCTGAAAAACGTCACTTTTCATCCTGTTGACCCGAGCTTTGATCAAGATTGTAAATTTTTATCTTCATGAAATGGACAATTTGCTGTATCAATGGAAAACTTTTCTGGGGGGGGGGGGGGGGGGGATTTTGCAAGTATCGTGCTGCGCATGACGTCTTCTTGTTTGTTTGTTTGTCTGTTTGTCACAGAATAAATATGATTTTCCTTGCAACTGTTGGTCCGATTGACAGGAAATTTTCACCATAGGTGCAACTCCACCTGCAGAATTTTAAAATTATAATTATGACGTCATATGCCACGTGCTTCGGCCGCCACATTTGTTTTAACACAACAGCCTTAAAAACCACTGAAAACAAGTCCTGGCGAGGGTCTGCAATCTCTGATTATTCTTTCTTGTTGCTCTTGTTTTTGCATTATTTTGACTTTCAAGTAATTCACTTTTCAAGTAATTCACCCAGGGCACCAAAAACAATCGTACCACTTTTACCTGTTTTACAAAAGTGTCCAAAATGTTTTTGACATTAATATGCTCAATTTTGTAATTTTTAATGTATTTTGTGTTGGCTTCCTTTTCCCCCCATGACTCCATGAGTACAGCAGCTGTATTGGCATACCTCCGTGCCAAGCAGGGTCAGGCTGAACGTTGCTTTTCCCTCAAACTCTTGGTGGTGGGCCCTCATCGCCATGGAAAGACATCTCTGATGGGCGCTCTGCAGGGACGCCCTGTTGTAGGAGGCTCACTACCCGAGGCCTCTGTCAGCAGCACTCCGGCTGGCCACATTGCGCTTTCTTCGTGGGACTTGCAACGGCCAAGTGGCGTCTGTGGTGAAAAGGTGAAGACAACAGCACTTGCAAGATGTTACAGAAACACCTCTCTTTCTTTCTTTCTTTCTTTCTTTCTTTCTTTCTCTCTCTCTCTCTCTCTCTCTCTCTCTCTCTCTCCCTCCCTCTCTCTCTTCTCTCTCTTTTCTCTCTCTTTTCTCTCTCTTTTCTCTCTCTTTTCTCTCTCTTTTCTCTCTCTTTTCTCTCTTTTCTCTCCCTATTTCTCTCCCTATCTCTCTGCATATTTCTCTCTCTCTCTCTCTCTCTCTCTCTCTCTCTCTCTCTCTCTCTCTCTCTCTCTCTCTCTCTCTCTCTCTCTCTCTATATATATATATATATATATATATATATATATATATACATACATACATACATACATATATATATATATATATATATATATATATATATATATATCTCTATATATATATATATATATATATATATATATATATATATCTCTATATATATCTCTCTATCTCTATCTCTCTATCTATCTCCCTATCTCTCTATCTCTATCTATCTCCCTATCTCTCTATCTCTATCTATCTCCCTATCTCTCTATCTCTATCTATCTCCCTATCTCTCTGCCTATATGTATCTATATGGCCATACGGTATCAGAAACATTTCAAGAAAAAAACCATTAAAATGTTACATTTTGAGTGCAAATGTTACCAACTAAAAGTACTGTACTGTTCATTTTTAACATTAAATGCGGAAATAGTGAGCAGTTTCACATTAGATTCATGGAGAGCATCGCGAGGAACAAGACACGGAGTACAAGGAACCAAACATGCAGCCCAAGCTCCCAATCAAGTGTCACCAAATAAAAAAACACCAGGTGTATGGTTTAGGGAACAGGTGTATAGAATAATATGGTCAAAAGCACACCACGTTTTGTTATATAGATTTAGGACTATTTCGGAATTTAGGGCAATCCCATTGGACTACCTTGCGTCAACTTACAAAAGAAAATTAAAATTGACAACTACACATCTGTGCAAAGGAGAACAGAACGAGACGTCAACATGATTGAAGTAAGAACTGCCAAACATTGTTCACAGCTCTTCGGAGGTGCACGTCATGCGCCATCTTGTATGCTCCTGTACTATGACGCACAACTTTGTTATATTTACTTACGGAAAATATAAAATACCAAGTGCTCAAGTCTGCAACAACATCCGCACTGGTTCTGCTCATATTGTGACCTCAGATGATTCATAGTCGAGCAAGTAGCGAGAACCACAACATGTAGAGCTCTTACGCAATGCAAACCCGCTACAGGTGCCCTACCACTGTTGTCCATGAGTGATTTAACAATTGCTTGCTATAGGATTTGGTGCTTCAGGTGTTGTTGAGAATATTTAAATTAATGGGGCTATATGATATGTCTTTACAAAGAGAGAGCGAGGAAAGGGAAGTTTGAATCTCGTATAAGATGTATTACTCCGCACGCTTAGCGAAAAGTGGGGTTAAGCAATCGGGTAAGTCTATCTGTCTGTATTTCTCACAGATGTCGCTCTATTATCGAGGAACTACTTGATTTCAATATCATTTTATGTTATGAATACTGTACAACGTGAATCGAAACATGAATTGGAACACGAACCACAGTTGAGAAATAATTTGGCTCTGAATATGGAAAATTGTATGGTATCTCGTCCAGAGAGTGCATCATGTGTACAGAGAGTAAGGTAATTTTTTAGTCTGTCTGGAGGTCAGCTAAATTGAAAATCATTCCAAAAAGGAAACTTACTGTTTTTGTGACGTCATAAAGGACATAAACAATTAGGCATGAATAACTCATGTAACGTGTTAAATAAAGTGGCGTAAAAGACACGCATTCAAGGGGCGGATCCAGGGGGGCACACCTGGCACGTGGCCTACCTGATCCCCTCCCTTCCAAAGCGATCGTTTTTTTTCATATTATTAACGTGTATATACCCCAAGATGGGGTCTCGGGATGTGGGATCACCCGGTATTCTTCAGACCACAGCTGATTTGACCACAGCGTTCAACATGGAACTGATTTGTACCGTTGGCCTTAAACAGTTATTCAGATGCTCTAAACTTGTTAAACCAACAGTCTCTGAACTGAATTTTGAGATAATTGCAAAAAAAATCCTTTTTAAAATTCCTATTTTCCCTTTTCTCCTATGATTTTGTTTGATATACTATTTTTAGCTCATCTACAATGAAGTCGAGAAGAGTTGTTAAAGCCATAATGATGTCCTTCAGTCAGTCAGTCATTCATTCAATCCTTCCTCCTTCCTTCAATGTGTTCATTAACATTTTTTTGATTTTTCCTCTACTCTGTGGCGGCTCAATGGATCGATTTGAAACTCGGCATGATGGTTCATGACGTCGATGTGCAAAAACTAATGGAACCCTTTTTAATTTCCATCCAGGTGGTGAGACAATTACCTAATTAATTCAAACGGTAACCTGTTTGTATGCCCATCACATATCACCAGATTCCATCATCAATGCCTCCTCGTTCTTTAATTCAAACTCTTAATTTAATTTGATCTTCATCATTATTTAATTTAAACTCTTAATTTAATTTGATATTAATCGTTATTTAATTTAACCTCTTTATTTAATTTGATATTAATCGTTATTTAATTTAACCTCTTTATTTAATTTGATCTTAATCATTATTTAATTTAACGTCTTCATTTAATTTGATCTGAATCATTATTTAATTTAAACTCTTCATTTAATTTGATCTTCATCATTATTTAATTTAACCTCTTCATTTAATTTGATCTTATTTGATCTTATTTGAAGACAAATGATGAATTGCGAAAGATGATGGGAATAGAGCCTGTGATTGAAGTTGTGAAGAGGAACAGGTTGAGATGGTTTGGTCATGTGTTGAGGAAGGATGAAAGTGACTGGTTGAGAAGAGTGATGGAAATGAATGTAGAAGGAAGTAGAGGACGGGGAAGACCGAGAAAGACTTGGCTAAAGATGGTGGAAGAAGAAATGTGGGCAAGGGGGTTAACAAGGAGAGATGGAGAAGATAGGGCAAAATGGAGAAGATTGTCATGGGGACCGCAAGGCTAACCCCAGCTCTAGCGGGGAAAATTGCCTTTAAAATGCATGTTGTTGTTGTATTTAATTTGATCTTAATCATTATTTAATTTAACCTCTTCATGTCATTGATGCCTTCTTGCTTTGAGAAACGGGAAATAAAGGGGGAGGGGAGTAGAGAGAGTTGGGGTAAAGAGGGTGGGGGGGGGGGGGCAGAGAAGGGACAGACAGGGGATGCTCCTTAAGACCCTATTTAGACTCTTTGGAACTTTAAGACCCTTTACTACCCCTTAGACTCTATTTATCACCTAATGTAGCCCGACTATGACCGTCCTCCGTCGAGCTTCTGTCCCACTTGGGATTATTCATTGTTGTTGTGTGGAGTCCACTATACCAAAATCAAAAGTGTTGATTTCAGTGGCTGAAACTGTAAGATCACTCAAATTCCTTCATGCCAAGTCTGTGTGTCTATTGTTGGAGTGGTTTCTTATTGTATACAATGTCGAGACTCATGGAGGAGCTAGGTGCTCACTCGTCATCATTTTGCTGCAGTGACAATACATATATGTTATGCTTTTGATATACTGTCTATATTATAATAGCCGTAGATGATTCTGTCTGTCTGTCTGTCTGTCTATCTGTTGGGTGTCTGTCCGGGGTGTGGCTTACTCGGTTTGCAGAGTAGCTCCACCCATAGCTCCACCCATTCTGGGAGTGGCTATAAACAAATATCCACCATTTTATTAACTCGCATAGCTTTGAGTCCTGTTTTGTAGGCCCGTGGTGTCTTGCTCTCCCCCAGTTTTATTTCAAATCAAATTCGATAAATCATTTCATTTTTCACAGTCGCTAACATAGTTTTAGACTCGGTTGAAAAAAAACGGGAAGAAAATCCGATGAAAGTTGCCGTTTATAGAAACGAAATGAATTCTCAAAGGCCTGTAACTTCAAGGCCATTGAGTCTCTCTCACGCCTTTATCTCCAATCTAACTCACCATATGATTTCATTTTTATCGATGGTTTTACTTTTAGACTCGGTGTCAGCAATAATTGAGAACAATCCACACACGCGGGAAAATGCAGAGATATATTTTTTAAAATCGCGTCATGGTGTATCATACACCGCCCAACATGACACCGCCGGCAATGTGTCGATATATATTAAAAATTCGCTTTTGCTTTTCCGTTATGATATATTACTATTTCGTTTGATGATAGTCGTCACAAAAACGTCAACAATGATGCCGACATATATTTCTTCGTTTTTATTTCATTCAACATATTAGCCGGAAGTAAAATATGTTTCAGGAAATTACCGAGAGATATTTCTTCGTTTTTTTTATTAGTTATGTGCGCATACACTTTAAATAGGTTTATTTGAAATCTTTAATTTTCCACAATATAATTTACTTGCCATTTATCATTTGATGATTACGAGACAAATTCCTCTTGAGGATCGTGACAATTCATGCGTTGCGTGGAAACTTCCATTTCCAAAATGAATGAGACGATCGATGAAGAACGACTCGGTGTCACCAACGCGGGAAAATGCAGAGATATATTTTTTAAAATACACCATATCACCGCACAACACCGCCCAACAGCCAACAAGTATCATACACCGCCCAACAGCCAACGAGTATCATACACCGCCCAACATGACACAGACAGCAACATGTCGACATTATCGCTTTTTCTTTAAACCGAGTGGACCGAGCCGAACCGAATACACCGCGTGAATTCACCGAGCGAATTTCAGCCAATTCCACCTATTTCTTCGTTTTTATTTTATTCGTTACCAGCAGAAGTACCCAGCGTTGCCGGGCGGGGGAGGGGGGAAGGGCACGTACACTTTAAACATGTATATACATGTGGGATGTGGGATATATACATGTGGGACATGTGTACGTGTGTGTACGTGTGTACGTGTGTGTGTGTGTGTGTGCGCGTGAATATGTGTGTGTGTGTATATATGTGTGTGTATGTGTATGTAGGCTAACCCCCGCTCTAGCAGGGAAAATGGCCTTAAAATGCATGTTGTTGTTGTATGTGTATATACATGTCTGTGTGTGTGTGTTTGTGTGTATATGTGTCTGTACGTGTGTGTGTGTGTGTGTGTGTGTGTGTGTGTGTGTGTGTGTGTGTGTGTGTGTGTGTGTGTGTGTGTGTGTGTGTGTGTGTGTGTGGAGATGTATGGAGATGTATATATGTGTATATATGTGTATATGTGGATACATATGTGTATACATATTTGCATATGTGCATATGTGTATATGTGTCTGTACGTGTGTGTGTGTGTGTGCATGTGTGTCGATGTACGTGTGTGTGTATGTGTATATGTGTGTGGGTGTATATGTGTGTGTGTGTGTATATGAAAACATGGGCCGGTGTGTGTGTAAAGTGTGAGGAGGTATTGGAGAGGAAAATGCAGAGATATATTTTTTTAAATCGCGCCATGATGATAAACGAAAATACACCGCCTAAAATAACAGTCGACATATATTTAAAATTCGCCATACACATCCATGCCCGTGGGATCCCACGGGTGACCCCGCTAGTATTGATATAATGTACTACAAGCTTGCTGATAACCAAATCTACAGGAGAATAGATTACACTATACATTTTATTAATTTGTCTTGAATTTTGTCGACTAATGGGAATTACTGGTAACCAGGGATCTGATTTTTCTCCACTACTACTTGTTTATACATAATGTTGATCAGACAATCACAAACAAAACACCAAAAAGAAAACAGAGCGAGAAAGAGCAAAGTTACTTTGTCAGATTTTACCAAACAACTCTGTCAGCTGCGGCGGATTTCAGTTCATCCGTATGCGGCCCAGTGTCGCTGCAGACAATATTAATCAACGTCAGATTCGGCCGACCAACTCTCCTTTCTGATGACTTCCAAAGTTGGACGATTTTTCTCAGGTAACTACAATAGGTCAATGTAAGGAAATCTCATCCACATAAAGGACTTCTCTGATGCTCTAAAAAACCTTCTCTTCCTTTTGAAGCTAACTCCACATTGTGTTGTACAGTACCCATCCCATTGAGGGGCAGACAGCAGCTTTGTCACTCTCTGCTGATCTGGAATTGATTTGATTATAGTATGATGAATGGAACATGTCCTTCAATCCTGGAAAATCTCACCGTCTCACCCTGTCACTCTGGAAGGATCACCAAACTAACCCACCTGTTTATTTTGAATGTCAACCACTGGAATAAGTTCAGTCTCTTGAACTTATAGTACCTACCAACAATCATGATCTCTGTGCTCACCATATAGCAAAACTGGTTTCCAAAACAGGCTGCACACTGGGCATCTTTTCCTGCTTTCAAAGCCATTCCTTGAAAAATCAGCACTCACAGTGTACATGGCCTTTGTCCATAGCCTCATGGAGCACTGCTCTCCACTATGGGCTGGTGCCCCAGCACTGCATCTGTTTCTCCTCGATTCTGTGGAATATAAAACCTTCAATGCTATTTCATCTCCCACTATGAAGCCGAAACGCAAGGCCTGTTGCTTTCTCATCGCTGATAGGTCGGTAACTTGCTTTTTTTTTTTTTAACTATGTCACTACAATGGTAACAACATATACAGTCAACGTGAAAAGTAAGTACACCCCATGTAAAGTTTTGACTTTTTCAACATATTTCAACATACAGCTATTTGATCTTCATTTCAACAATATTGATAAATAAAGGTGATATAATATAACAAATATCATGAAACATTTACATTTTGTAGTCCATTGTATAATTTAAATAAACACAAATGCAAATTTCGCATGTGGAAAAAGTAAGTACACCCTTGGCTCTCATAGGTGGTATTGACCCCTTTGGCAGAAACAACCTCAAGTAAGCGTTTCTTATAACTGTCTACCAGTCTCTGACATTGACTGGGAGAAATTTTTGCCCACTCCTCCATGCAGAATTCTTTCAGCTGTGCGATGTTTGAGGGGTTTCTTGCATGCACAGCTCGTTTCAAATCCCCCGACAACATCTCGATGGGATTTAGATCCGGGCTTTGACTTGGCCATTCCAGAACCCTCCATTACTTTCTTTTCAGCCATTCCTTGGTGGATTTACTGGTATGTTTAGGGTCATTGTCATGTTGCAAGGTCCACCTTCGGATGAGCTTCAACTTTCCAACATATGGCCCCACATTATCCTCAAGCACCCTCTGGTACAATGAAGAATTCATAGTGGATTCTATGATGGTGAGCTGCCCAGGCCCTGATGCAGCAAAGCTGCCCAAACCATAATATTTCCACCACCATGCTTTACAGTTGGTATCAGGTTCTTGTGGTCAAATGCTGTCTTTAGTTTTCGCCAAACATGTCTCCTGGTACTGTGGCCAAATAGCTCTACCTTTGACTCATCTGTCCAGAGCACATTGTTCCAGAAGTGCTGGTCTTTGCCTAGGTGTTCATTGGCAAACTTTAGTCTTGCCCTGATGTTCTTTCTGGACAGCAAAGGTTTCCTCCTGGCACACCTCCCATGTAGATCAAATTTGTGCAGCCTCTTTCTAATGGTAGACTCGTGCACTTTGACATCAACAGTGGCAAGAGCTACCTGTAGGTCGCGTGATGACATTCTGGGGTCATTCGAGACTTCTTTCAGCATCTTGCGGTCTGCTCTCAGGCTGAACTTGCTGGGGGGGCCTGGCCTGAACAAGTTGGCAGTTGTTTGTAATCTTCTCCACTTGTAGATGATCTTCCGGACAGTCGAATGATTGATTTGAAATTGTTTGGAGATCTTTTTAAATCCCTTCCCAGACTCGAAGGCACCTATAACCTTCTTTCTGAAGGCCTCAGAGAGCTCTTTTGATCTAGGCATGGTGACGCCGCACACTTCAACAACAAAGAGCAAACCAAACTAAATGTCTAAGGTTTAAATAAGACAGGTTCCTCCACGATCCTCTCTAACGATGTTCTAATCATTTACACCTGAGCTGGTACACCTGATTCTAATTTTAGGTATTTGAAGTAGTGATAAATGTAGTGGTGTACTTACTTTTTCCACATGCGAAATTTGCATTTATGTTTATTTAAAATATACAATGGACTACAAAATGTAAATGTTTCATGATATTTGTTATATTATATCACCTTTATCTATCAATATTGTTGAAATGAAGATCAAATAGCTGAATGTTGAAATATGTTGAAAAAGTCAAAACTTTACATGGGTTGTACTTACTTTTTCACGTGACTGTACATTGTTTAGCTGTATATGAGTGGTGGTGGAGGTGGTGATGCGAGTGGAGGAGGGTTGTACTTTTGATAACACTGGTGCATTTATGACAGGTTGTTAACATATTTCTTACCAAACACCAATCCTGTACATGTCACCACTCCATCGCAGATATGTAAGTCACCTTTCATTTTCATGCCACACTGATGTGTTTGTTAATAAATTGTCATTGAATGGACGACAGATCAAATGACTGAGAGCAAATTAAGTTGTTCCTCCTCATGCAAAATGAGACAAATGTTGCGATGAAGAGGTTTTGTAAAGTTGTGCGTATTGATTTGTAAGTGGCAAAATAAGATGCAGGACTGACTAGCAGAGCTCAGGCTCTGTATTTGGCCTGCAGGGCCCTGGTAGGATGGCGCCTTTTTGTGCAACAGGTTTTGTTAGAATTAACAATATTTCTTTCTACCCAATCGACACAGCTACCAGACCTGGTGCGGATGTCAGTCTGGGAGCTCGGAGGCCCTGCCTGCGCCATGCCCGTACATCAATGTTTCTTTACAAACAAGGCGCTCTTTCTCGTCATCTGGAACCTGGTGTTAGGTGAAGAGGGGGTGGAATCTCTGCAGAACTGGCTCCTCAGCATTCAGGTAAATGGACAAAAGATTCGTTTGAGAAGGACTGAACATTGCAACTAGGAAGTCTGTCTGTTTCATGGTTTTCTTTCTCCACAGGAAATAGTAATGGTGATAACGGTGATTGAGCATTTGCCATGACTGATGTTAAGCAATGTCTTTATTTTTCACAGGCTCGTGCTCCCAATGCTGCTGTGATAATCGTTGGTACTCACCTGGATGCTCTCCCTCAACGATTCCACCAGGAGCGCATTGCCACCCTGCGTGCCAATATTCTCAGCATGTGCCATGTGCCTGGCGGAGGCCGCACGCCTGGTTATCCTGATATTCATCACCAGAACCTTGTGTAAGTTGTGTCGTAGAACTACACATCTTATCTTCCAAGGTGGTCATTGCCATGTTATTGGGATTACTAGTAAAAAGCCCGTCAAATATGACTGGTTGGAACAGTTTATTCGACGGTGCAGCCTTGTGTGAGCGTTCCAAAGTCTGAAGCCTGGGCCTAGTGTCAGGTGTGCTTATATCTTCTTTAATTATCAGAAATCCTACAGATGTAAATGAACACTCGTTTTACTCTGTGCTCGTTGCACATCATGTGCAGCAAATGTCACCTCCCTGCATTTATTGTTGTTTAAAAAAACGCTTCTGTACACCGCCCTTGAGGCTCGGTTTACAAGCCACCGTCTACAATTCCAATAGAAGACACATAATTACTCTTTTATGGAAAAAAAATTCGAGTTTGTTTCATCCTAAAAAAAATAGACCATAGTGAACACACATTCGTGTGAAAAGAACTTTAAAACCTTCCCTTATGAAGGGGACAGACATCTGTACAAACACACAAACTGATATTGTATTTTATATCGTAGATTCCTGTAACCAATCTTTGAATGTCTTCGTGTGGTTTGCCAAAATGCTTATTATTTTAATCTCTGTATTGATTGGGCACACAATCTGTACCTGGTGTTGGCTTAACAGTTATGGTGGCTGGCTTAAGATCCTAGGGTCTTGAGTTCAAGCCTCTGTCGTGCCGTTGAATTAATACCTGGTGGGTCGACTCAACCTGTCATCCTTCAGAGGTTGGTAAAATGAGTACCAGGTAGCTGGTAAGAGGGCATTGCATCAACGCCCCCAGAAAATGATGCAGCCAGCTTCCACAGTTTGCATACGAATAAATAAAAACACATTCTATTATTTAATTCCAGTAAAAGACAATGCAGCTTTAATTATATAATTATTCTCTTCCTTTTTCCTCTTCTTGTCTCCGTACCCTTCTATTTCAGTGAAGTGTCATCTCGAACAGGTGCTGGTGTATATGATTTGCGGAAGCTCATATACCATGTGGCCAGCACCATGAAGGATGTGGGAAACCCAATTCCAACTGAGCGCCTTGTTGGTCGACTGGTGAGCTTAACTATTGACATCAAAAAAGCCACTGACCATCAACTGGTCAACGCCACCTGTATAAATCCCATCTCTTTACCTCCACCTCCAAAGGTGAATGGAGGTTAGGTTTTCACCCATCTGTCTGCCTGTCTGTCAGTTGTTTGTCTGTCTGTGAACAGGATATCTCAAAAAATGTGGACAGATTCGGACAAAATTTGGTGGAGAGGTTGGGAATGTGACAAGAACGAAATGTTTCGATCTGGCTGGAGATCCGGATCTGGATCTGAGATATTTTTTACGGGATTCTTCACCATTGAGTGATCTGACTATAAACGACATATATCAGGATATCTCAAAAAATGTGGACAGATTCGGACAAAATTTGGTGGAGAGGTTGGGAATGTGGCAAGGACGAAATGTTTCGATCTGGCTGAAGATCCAGATCCGGATCTGGATCTGAGATTTTTTAAATGTGATTCTTCACCATTGAGTGATCGGACTAAAAACGACATATAGCGGGATATCTCGAAAAGTTGTGGACGGATTCAGATGAAACTAGGTGGATGAGTGGATGAGTGGATGAGTGGATGAGTTGGTTTGGGGACACAAACCCGATTCGATTTTGTTTGAGGTCTGGATTCAGATGTGGCCTATCAGTGGGATACAAAATGTAAACTTAAAGTTTCTGTCAACCCTCGACTCAGATTCTGCAACTGGACCTGACGGCATCAGCCCACGGGTCCTAAAATCCTGATCTTCCGCTCTTTCACTCCCTCTCTCTGTTCTCTTCACCCTCTCTTTTGCTCAAGGTCATCTTCCATCTGCTTGGAAATCTGCCAACATCACCGCTTTGCACAAAAAAGGTGCAAAAACAGATCCCAGCAACTACAGACCAATCAGCCTTCTCCCAATTATCAGCAAAGTCATGGAATCCATCATTGCTTCAGATATGAAATCTTTCCTCTTCTCCAATGGCTTGATCTCTGATCATCAATTTGGTTTCAGACCTGGACACTCTACTCTGGACATGCTGCTTCTGCTTTCTCAACAATGGATGGAGGTCCTCAATGCCAAACAGGAAATTAGAGCAGTCTCCCTTGACATATCACGTGCCTTCGATACGGTCTGGCATCCCGCTCTGCTCACCAAACTCTCCTCTTTTGGTATCAATGGAAATCTCCACGCATGGCTGGCGGACTTCCTCTCTAGTCGTAGTCAACGTGTGGCCCTGAATGGGTTTCTCTCATCTTCTCTTCCTGTTCAGGCTGGAGTTCCACAAGGCAGTGTTCTGGGCCCTGTGCTTTTTCTGGTCTTCATCAATGATCTCTCTGACTCTCTTGAAAATCCTCTGTATCTCTTTGCTGATGACTCTACTCTCTGTCGCTCCATTCTTCATCCCTCAGATCGGCAGTCTGCTGCCTCCTCACTCTCTGCAGACCTGGACAAAATCACAGACTGGGCAAACAAGTGGAACATGACTTTCAATCCTGACAAATCTCACACTCTTACGATGTCTCTCCGAAAAGACCGACTGGACAACCCTCCCATCCACTTTCTGAATAATCCTCTCCAAGAAGTTCTGTCACTCAAGCTTTTGGGTCTCACTATCTGCCATGATCTTTCCTGGGAAAACCACATTTCAAATCTGGCCTCCAAAGCCAGTCGCCGACTGGGCATCCTCCGTCGTGCAAAGTCCTTCCTTGGCACACCTGAGCTCCTCACCACATACAAGGCTTTCATCCGCAGCTCAATGGAATACTGCTCTCCCCTCTGAGCTGGTGCTCCTGCCTCACACCTAGCTCGTCTTCACGCTGTTGAAACCAAAGCATTCAGAATCATTGGAATCTCCCGCGATGAAGCTAACTCCAAGGGCCTCTCACTCACTCACCACAGGCAGGTTGGTGGTCTTTCCATCTTCTACCGACTCCTCTCTGGCCTTGCCCCCCCAGCTCTCTCTGGGCTCTGTCCCGCAAATATTCCTACAGGTCGCACAAGATCTGCCTGCAACCCTCTTATGGTCAAACTGCCAAAATCAAGACTCTCTGCTCACCTTCACTCCTTCATTCCTCTCTTCTCCCGCCTCTGGAACAAACTCCCTCACTCTCTTCAATCCCACTCCACCCTCCAGGTCTTTAAAACTGCTGTTCACCACCATCTCTTATCTTCCCCCATCCAAAACCTTGATCTTTTCTACCCCCGCTAATATCACCCCAATTCCACTTTTTTGAAATACCAACTTCTGTCCTGGAAGTCCTTGGTGTCCTTGTGTTTTATACTTCTCCCTCCACCCCTCCCCCCCCTTCCCACGCCTCCTCCCCCCAAGCCCTCTCCCTCCCACACATCTCCCTGCTCTCAAATGCTGTGTTTGTGTGCTTCCCCTTCTCTCCCCATCTTGTTTTCCGCTCCCTCTTTTTGTGTGTTTTGTTTGTCTGGTTGATTTGTTTGTGAAGTAAATGTTAGCTCTTTCACGAGCCTCGATTCAGTATACAAAAAAAAAAAAAAAACCTCCAGCCTGGCGGAGGTGTGCACTCTGCCAAGTGCCGTTCTAGTCTTCAGTTTATATCGGTTTACAATCTTAAAATTAACTTTTTTGCTTAAGATTGAATAACTTTTTGTGGTTTTTAAAAAGTGTTTTACTGCATTACCTCCTTGACTTGTGCCTCCGGTACACCAGACTTGTATGTTATTCGTGCTGCTGTTTAAGGTTCCACAAAGCTTCCTGTTGCTGCACAAAGCAGTCCAAGCAGAGAAGGAGCGACGCAGACAGTCTCACCTTGTGCAGTACCTCAGCGAAACCGAATTCAAGGCCATGGCCGCACAACATATGGAAGGAGGATTGGTAAACTCAGAAGATGAAATGCAACAGGGTGTGTCAACAATGCATTAATGTCCATCTTGCTCATCTCATTGTGAATAATCATTTTGCATTTTGTTATCTCATAAGTACAATTTTTTTTTTCTAAAGCACAATCAACATCTTACATGAACAGCTTCCTTCCTCATCATCTTTTTCTCAGCAATCATCAGCTTTTTTCACATATTAGCTTTATCACTTTCTCAATCCCAGCTTTTCTCATCCTAATCCTAAACCCTTGAAGCTGTGACATTCTTAGTTGAGGTGGGATGCATACTTCACTTCCCGGATGCCAGCCGAGGCCTTCGAAGCCTTTTCTTTTTGGACGCAGCCTGGCTCTGGTCCTGTCTGCAGTGTGTGTTCAGCCCAACAGTACACGCCAAGGCCCAGGAAAGCTGCCTCTCTGAGCGCCAACTTTGGGCCTTTCTCCAAAAGAGCCAGTTACCCGAAGATGGACGCCAGCCTTGGCTCCAGCTTTTAGCGCGATTCGAAATTGCCTTGCCACTGCAGGATGGCAGGTGAGCGAGAAGAAATCTGAGATTTTCTTTTGTCGTTGAGTTCTCCTGTTCTTGGAAGTAGACTGGTGTATGTGCTTTATATTTTCCTTTATCAAATTCTCTACTCAGATACCTGCTTCCTCACCTACTGCCAGAAAAACCTAGCTCAACATTGAGCCCGGAACCAACTTCCCTGACACGTGCGCATACCCTACTGCGACATGTGCAGATGTCTTTTGTTCCCATGGGCTTCTGGCAGCGTCTTATTGCCCGGCTTCTGATCAGCCTATCATCAATGGAACGCACAGTATGTAGTACGAACTATTCATATATGCTTATATGTCTCCACTTGTGCACTTACTTAAAACGATATTTCAATTGGCCATTGCTGCACGGTTTCACCTATGTTTGTTTCACCTATTGTTCACCCATCCTCCTCCCCACCCTCCTCCTCCGCAATGTCTCAGGTTCATGGAGGAGCTTGTACATGATCATCACATGCAATACAAGAATATTAGGGAACATCATTTTCTACCGCCACTTCTTTAATGGCCGCAGTTATTCCCATGTTCTTGTGGGGTTGGCCAGTGGAAGTTTTTAGCCCAAGTCTTTCATGAATCTGCTGGCCAAACATGGAATTTAGACCGATACTTTTTCTTGGCACTTCCGGCACATCGTAATTCCCAAGGCTTTCCACAAAATTACCAATGGCGGTGCACAAAGCAGGAAGACAACAATGCGTACGCTGATTGGCTGAGAGGAGACATGCTGTGATTGGCTGACAGCTATGTCAACACTAACGGTAGCTTTTATGGTCAACGCGGTGCAATTAAACTTGTGACTTTTCAGTTGCTTGATGAATTTAAATTAATGTTGCCCGGTAGACTCGGACACAATTTAATTAGGGGTTGCTTCATCTGGAATAATTTTTTACTGTGGAGTCACAAAAGAAAACTTTGGAACTTTAATCAGAACTTCACAAAACAGAGTAAGTCAACACCAAACTGTGGAAAAGGCAAAGCAAAACCGGTATTGGCCCTAGAGGAAGGGAAGGAGACATATTCCTCGGGTCAAGACGATCCTCAGGCAGCGCTCTTTGGTACATTAAAGCTGGCACCATTTAAAGAAATAAAAACATTTCTTTACGAAACCATATTTGGACTCGTTTCAGTTCACCTACAATCATGGAATGTAATCCCAACCTTTTATAATCTTGCTCACCATTAACTTCCAACAATGAGTTTAAAACACTTATTATTGGGGGAAACTTCGATTTACTTACAAACCCGTGTTGTATTTCTTCCAAAACCAACAAAAGATCTCTAATCTTCCCAAAAAACAAAGATTCTTCCCAAACCCACACTAAGATCTCCTCTGGAATTCTCCCCTGGAACATTCCAGAACATGCACTCAACCGCTAAATCCAAAACCATCTTTCCATTAAATACAAACATATCGTCAAACATTTCCATAATAAAACACGACACCATGCTAACTTTATACTCTATCATGTTTTAACAAATATTACAAGTATATTTACCCTAGGATGGCACCTCACACAGCCTCATCAGGCTTCCCATTATGTCATGGCCGCCTCTGTCCTTCTCAGCCTCAGACACCACGCCCCCTCAGCCTACATCAGTTGCGCTCCCCAATGGACGTGGCCAACTCTCAAACTCTAAAGGGTCTCTGTTACTCAGACCCTCACCAGGACGTGTTTTTAGTGTTTTTTAAAGGCTTTTGTGTTAAAACAAATATGGCGGCCAAACCACGTGACCGATGACCGGTGACGTGATCGATGACCCACGTGACCGATGACGTCATCATTATTATTATTTTTTCTCCGCCAATTTATCTCGAGATTATGCTCAAGAAATTTCATCTTGATCGGATTAAGTTTTGTACTAGTCCAATTATGACATCATAATGGAGGCACATATGACATCATCATTAACATATGTTATTCCCCATGGATAGTTCTTTACAATGAGCCGTGTCTCAATTTTTTCTATGCAGAATGTTTTAAATTTAACATGAAGAGATTTCAGAGATATAGAGGTGCAAAGATTTTCGGTTTTTCCAAATGGCGCCCATACCCGTGACCTATGACGTCATAATTATCATTCAAAAAAATTCTACAGGAGGAGGCGCATCTATGTTGAAATTTTACTGTCAATCGGACCAACGGTTGCAGAGAAAATCATATTTATTCTGTGCGGACAAATAAACAAACAGACAAACAAACAGACAAACAGTCCTCTGGCGAGGGTAACTAGAGCAATGCGACTGTGTCCCCGATATGCCTCCGCATAGTCCCACAATGGGTATCTACTGGTCCTAAAATCGTTCACCGTCCTAAAAATAAACAAGTTTGATTTAAATCCCTTCAGCTGTTTTCAAGTATCACATTTTGATCAGACATGGCAGATTTCACATTGATCGGTGAAGCAGTTTCAGAGAAGGAATTTTTTTAAAATATCGGCTTTCAAGCTAATATGGCTGCCATACCACATGCCATATGACCTTAAAAATGTACACTCTGCATATGTATGGGTAGGGGATCACGTTTGTGAAGTTTCGTGTTGATCGGATAAGGTTCGTTTTTATGTCCAAGATGGCTGCCAAACCATGTGACCTACAACATCATCATTTTCAAACCATATGCAACAGTGCTGTTAGATGATATTTGTAAAATTTCGCTTACTTATCTCATTGTAAATGAAGGCGTGCGGAATGAAGGTGTGAAAAACGAAGTTTAACATTTTTCCCTTCAGCGGTTTCCGAGAAATAATATTTTAATTATTTGCATTTAATCCAAGATTGCTGCCATAACACATGCCCGATGACGTTACAATTATCATAAAAACATTCTGCATGGGTGTCACTCCTACCCTGAAAGTTTCGTCTCAATTGGACATGTGGTTGCTGAGAACAACGAGGTTTAGCCTGAACAGACGGACGGACAATCCGAAAACATAATGCCTCCGGCCACCTTCGGGAGGGGAGGCATAAAAATTAGGTAATTAAAAATGGAATACCATACTTTAATTCGCACTTAAGAAAATCTGCACAAAGCGGGGTCGCGCATTGCGGGGTCTTACTGTATAGTGTATACAGTCACGTGAAAAAGTAAGTACACCCCATGTAAAGTTTTGACTTTTTCAACATATTTCAACATACAGCTATTTGATCTTCATTTCAACAATATTGACAGATAAAGGTGATATAATATAACAAATATCATGAAACATTTACATTTTGTAGTCCATTGTATAATTTAAATAAACATAAATGCAAATTTCGCATGTGGAAAAAGTAAGTACACCCTTGGCTCTAATAGGTGGTATTGCCCCCTTTGGTAGAAACAACCTCAAGTAGGCGTTTCTTATAACTGTCTACCAGTCTCTGACATCGACTGGGGGGAAATTTTTGCCCACTCCTCCATGCAGAATTCTTTCAGCTGTGCGATGTTTGAGGGGTTTCTTGCATGCACAGCTAGTTTCAAATCCCCCCACAACATCTCGATGGGATTTAGATCAAGGCTTTGACTTGGCCATTCCAGAACCCTCCATTTCTTTCTTTTTAGCCATTCCTTGGTGGATTTACTGGTATGTTTAGGGTCATTGGCATGTTGCAAGGTCCACCTTCGGTTGAGCTTCAACTTTCCGACAGATGGCCTCACATTATCCTCAAGCACCCTCTGGTACAATGAAGAATTCATAGTGGATTCTATGATGGTGAGCTGCCCAGGCCCTGATGCAGAAAAGCTGCCCCAAACCATAATATTTCCACCACCATGCTTTACAGTTGGTATCACGTTCTTGTGGTCAAATGCTGTCTTTGGTTTTCGCCAAACATGTCTTCTGGTACTGTGGCCAAATAGCTCTACCTTTGACTCATCTGTCCAGAGCACATTGTTCCAGAAGTGCTGGGCTTTGCCTTGGTGTTCATTGGCAAACTATAGTCTTGCCCTGATGTTCTTTCTGGACAGCAAAGGTTTCCTCCTGGCACACCTCCCATGTAGATCAAATTTGTGCAGCCTCTTTCTAATGGTAGACCCATGCACTTTGACATCAACAGTGGCAAGAGCTACCTGTAGGTCCTGTGATGACATTCTGGGGTTCTTAGAGACTTCTTTCAGCATCTTGCGGTCTGCTCTCGGGCTGAACTTGCTGGGGCGGCCTGGCCTGAACACGTTGGCAGTTGTTTGGAATCTTCTCCACTTGCAGATGATCTTCCAGACAGTCGAATGATTGATTTTAAATTGTTTGGAGATCTTTTTAAATCCCTTCCCAGACTCGTAGGCACCTATAACCTTCTTTCTGAATGCATCAGAGAGCTCTTTTGATCTAGGCATGGTGACGCCGCACACTTCAACAACAAAGAGCAAACCAAACGAAATGTCTGAGGTTTAAATAAGACAGGTTCCTCCAAGATCCTCTCTAACGATGTTCTAATCATTTGCACCTGAGCTTGTGCACCTGATTCTAATTTTAGGTATTTGAAGTAGTGATAAATGTAGGGGTGTACTTACTTTTTCCACATGCAAAATTAGCATTTATGTTTATTTAAATTATATAATGGACTACAAAATGTAAATGTTTCATGATATTTGTTATATTATATCACCTTTATCTATCAATATTGTTGAAATGAAGATCAAATAGCTGAACGTTGAAATATGTTGAAAAAGTCAAAACTTTACATGGGGTGAACTTACTTTTTCACGTGACAGTATGAGATTTTTAACATGGGATTCCAGCATCGCTATTTTTACAGATAGCAATAATAAACAGGTAACAATTCGTTGTTGGTTTTGAACTGTTTTTCTGTGGTTGTATGGAGTCACCACTGCACACCTTTGTCATGAGACCCAAGCGTTAACCTGCTCTGTAATCAATATGGATATGAAAATCCCACATGCCTGAACATGTTAAAATCCCACATGCTTGAACATGTTCAAATCCCACATTCCACAACATGATCAAATCCCACACGTCTCAACATGATCAAATCCCACATGTCTCAACATGTTCAAATCCCACATGTCTCAACATATTCAAATCCCACATACCTCAACATGATCAAATCTCACATGCCTCAACATGATGAAATCGCACATGTCTCAACATGTTCAAATCCCACATACCTCAACATGATCAAATCTCACATGTCTCAACATGATCAAATCTCACATGTCTCAACATGTTCAAATCCCACACACCTCAACATGATCAAATCTCACATGTCTCAACATTATCAAATCTCACATGTCTCAACATGTTCAAATCCCACATGTCTCAACATGTTCAAATCCCACATTCCACAACATGATTAAATCCCACATGTCTCAACATGTTCAAATCCCACATTCCACAACATGATCAAATCCCACATGTCTCAACATGTTCAAATCCCACATTCCACAAAATGTTCAAATCCCACATGTCTCAACATATTCAAATCCCAAATTCCACAACATGATCAAGTCCCACATGTCTCAACATGTTCAAATCCCACATTCCACAACATGTTCAAATCCCACATGTCTCAACATGTTCAAATCCCACATTCCACAACATGTTCAAATCCCAAATGCTTCAACATGTTCAAATCCCACATTCCACAACATGTTCAAATCCCACATGTCAACATATTCAAATCCCACATTCCACAACATGTTCAAATCCCACATGTCTCAACATATTCAAATCCCACATACGTCAACATGATCAAATCTCACATGTCTCAACGTGATCAAATCCCACATACCTCAACATGATCAAATCCCACATTCCACAACATGATTAAATCCCACATGTCTCAACGTGATCAAATCCCACATACCTCAACATGATCAAATCCCACATTCCACAACATGATTAAATCCCACATGTCTCAACATGTTCAAATCCCACATTCCACAACATGATCAAATCCCACATGTCTCAACATGTTCAAATCCCACATTCCACAATATGTTCAAATCTCACACGTCTCAACATGTTCAAATCCCACATTCCACAACATGTTCAAATCCCACATGTCTCAACATGTTCATATCCCACATTCCACAACATGTTCAAATCCCACATGTCTCAACATGTTCAAATCCCACATTCCACAACATGTTCAAATCCCACATGTCTCAACATGTTCAAATCCCACATTTTACAACATGTTCAAATCCCAAATGCTTCAACATGTTCAAATCCCACATGTCTCAACATGTTCAAATCCCACATGCCTGGAACTTTTATTTTTGTTTCTTAACGCCCATGTCATCATGTGACAATTATTTTTCACTAGGGCATGCCCGTACTATATCTATATCTAAAATTATATCCCCCCCCTCTATTTACATGAAATGGTTTGGTCCAAAGCGAACGGCTTGCGAGTGGTGACAATCCCCCCCCTCTATTTACATGCAATGGTTTGGTCCAAAGCGAACGGCTTCCGGAGTTTGGTAAAGAAATCGCCATCGCGTGCACAAACGCGCAGGAAAGCGAATGAATCGCAAATTCGTTTTTATTAGTTGTAAAACATAGTTTAACGCCAACATAGTTTGCAAACGTGAAATAAATGAATACGCTGTCAAATGTGCCATCCGAGGCAGAGTGTGCCCGCCACGTTCGGCACACGCGATCGTTCGCTGCTCTCTGATTGGTTGAATCGTTTTTTGAACATAGCTCGGTAAGTAATTGTCCGATTAATATGAAACCTTGAAAAGGCACATCCTCGGGTCCCCAGCAATATACCTGGCAAGTTAAAAGTATATCGGACCCGTGGTTGTCGAGAAACAGCGGTCACAGACAAACGTACAGACAGAGATTACTGGAATTATAGATAGACTAGGGCATGCCCGTACTATATCTATATCAAAAATTATATCCCCCCCCTCTATTTACATGAAATGGTTTAGTCCAAAGCGAACGGCTTGCGAGTGGTGACAATCCCCCCCCTCTATTTACATGCAATGGTTTGGTCCAAAGCGAACGGCTTCCGGAGTTTGGTAAAGAAATCGCCATCGCGTGCACAAACGCGCAGGAAAGCGAATGAATCGCAAATTCGTTTTTATTAGTTGTAAAACATAGTTTAACGCCAACATAGTTTGCAAACGTGAAATAAATGAATACGCTCTCAAATGTGCCATCCGAGGCAGAGTGTGCCCGCCACGTTCGGCACACGCGATAGTTCGCTGCTCTCTGATTGGTTGAATCGTTTTTTGGACATAGCTCGGTAAGTAATTGTCCGATTAATATGAAACCTTGAAAAGGCACATCCTCGGGTCCCCAGCAATATACCTGGCAAGTTAAAAGTATATCGGACCCGTGGTTGTCGAGAAACAGCGGTCACAGACAAACAAACGTACAGACGTACAAACGTACAGAGATTACTGGAATTATAGATAGATTAGGATGTGAACATTCAACTTTATTCTGGAAACTTTATTTTATACAAGTGGAGCCTACCCGCCGTTTTGCTGATGGACCAATTGTTTGTGGGGAGGGGGGGGGGGGAGGATGAAGGGGAGGGCTAGGGAGAGAGGGGAAGCAGAGGGAGAGAGGGGAAGGGGGGGGGTAAGAGGAGAAGGGGGAGGGTAAGGAGAAGGAAGGGGAGGGTGAGGATAGGGGCAGGGGAGGGAGGAAGGAGAGGAGTGAGAGATGGGAAGAAGGGGGGGTGATGGGAGGATGAAGGGGAAGGGGACGGGGAGGGAGAGAGGGGAAGGAGGGGATAAGGAGAAGGAAGAGGAGGGTGAGGATAGGGGCAGGAGAGGGGTGAAGGAGGGGAGGAAGAGATGAGAAGAAGGGGGGATGAGGGGAGGCGAAAGGGGAGGGGAAGGGAGAGGAAATGGGGAAGGAAGGGGAAGGGAGAGGGGAAGAAAGAGGGGAAGGGGACGGTAAGGATAGGGGCGGGGGAGGGGGGAATGAGGGAAGGGGGAGATAGGAAGAAGGATTTTTTAAAAGTGATTCTTGAGCAATGAGAGATACATAGGGCCAAATCCGATATACATCACGATAGCTCAAAACTTTATGGACGGATTTGGATGAAACTTAGTGAACTGGTTGGGTGTGTAAAATGAATGAATGAATGATCGTTTTAAGGCCATTTTCCCCGCTAGAGCGGGGGTTAGCCTTGCGGGCCCCATGACAATCATGGTTCCCTGTTTGAGGCAATGTTTTTATGGCCGGATGCCCTTCCTGACGCCAACCCTTGGTCGCCTCTTACGATGCACAGGGATATGGTGTACCTATTCTAAACCGGGGTACACACCGGGACAAGGACAAAATGATGAGACTTTGGTGAAGATCCGGATTAGGATCCGATAGTTTTTTTTTATTGCAAGTGATTTTTCACCATTGAGTGATGGGGCCAAAAACGATATGTAGTCGGATATCTTAAAAAGTTGTGGACGAATTATGACAAACCTTTGTGGACGAGTTGGTTCGGTGACGAGAACAAGACGATTCGATTTTGGTTCATGTCGGATCCAGATCCGGCCTATCAGTGGAATACAAATCGTAGCCTGTTCAATGTGGAGATGTATGCTGTCTACCGAGTGTTCTTCTGGTTATGTTTGTAAATGAAATTTTATTAATGATGTTTGGCGCCATTCATTCTCGATATTGATAAGGTGACAATTTATCATTTTTGTTATCCCACTGTTTAGGGCTTCAATAGTGTCTGGAGCAAGTTACAGCTCAATTCAAGTTTGGACAGAGACCAGCAAGACGGGGCAGGCACTCGGTCATTATACCGACATGGGAGCACCTTCTGTGTGCGTCAGGCACGCAAGGCCTACTGGCAGGAAGGCCTCTGTGCTTGTTACACTCACGGTTTCTTAAGGTGATCCATGACGTCATTTGACTGCTCGACTTCACTAAAGCTCTTTGAAAGTAGAATACCATAACTTACCACCAATTGCTATCCTTTCTTGTTCTTCTGTATAATCCATGGAATCGACTGCCTTGTGGTAGTTGTGAATAAACGATATGTCTGTTTGTGGCAGTAACCTTGTTCTGGTAGTAAATGTAATGCAATAGTGTATTAGAATTTCTTGAACATCCTGTTTCAGTACCTTTGCCTCCACCATTTCTACCTGGTCCCTTCATGCGTAGCGTCGAGGCACTGGGCAGAAGAACCATGCAGACCACTAACCATGCTGGAATTGCTATCATGGTGCAGTCCCAAAGTCAGGACCTTTCAGCTGTTGCCTTTGTCATGGACCATGTGACCAGTCTAATAGAACAATGGTTTCCAGGTGAGATGCTTCGTGGCTGAATCAAAACACACTTTAAGGCATTTGTCTTAAGTAACAAACTTCCCCCCTCCACATGCCTCTCTAAGTAGGATAAAAACAGCTCCAATAGTCCACAGCCTGAAAATGAAGGAAAAATAATGTACTAAATTTCTAATGTACTAAAAAGAATGTACTAAAAACATTCTTTTTTGTCCATAAAAATGAAAACAATTCATTCCCTAAAATGGTGATCATGTTGAAAATGAAAATTGAAAATGTATGTTCGGCTGCTAATGTTTTAAACCCCCATGGTCCATCAATAACTTTGTTTAACGAGATGTTAACAACTCTGGAACCAAAGAGTCCTTGGTGAATTTTACAATACTAGGGCATTGCCCGTACTATATCTATATCTAAAATTATATCCCCCCCCTCTATTTACATGAAATGGTTTGGTCCAAAGCGAACGGCTTGCGAGTGGTGACAATCCCCCCCCTCTATTTACATGCAATGGTTCGGTCCAAAGCGAACGGCTTCCGGAGTTTGGTAAAGAAATCGCCATCGCGTACACAAACGCGCAGGAAAGCGAATGAATCGCAAATTCGTTTTTATTAGTTGTAAAACATAGTTTAACGCCAACATAGTTTGCAAACGTGAAATAAATGAATACGCTCTCAAATGTGCCATCCGAGGCAGAGTGTGCCCGCCACGTTCGGCACACGCGATCGTTCGCTGCTCTCTGATTGGTTGAATCGTTTTTTGGACATAGCTCGGTAAGTAATTGTCCGATTAATATGAAACCTTGAAAAGGCACATCCTCGGGTCCCCAGCAATATACCTGGCAAGTTAAAAGTATATCGGACCCGTGGTTGTCGAGAAACAGCGGTCACAGACAAACGTACAAACGTACAAACGTACAAACGTACAAACGTACAGACAGAGATTACTGGAATTATAGATAGATATCTTATTTTATCTTATTTTAAGTGGATATTGGGATTTAAGTTGTTTAGCATTTTCAGGGTGAATTTAAATTTTTTACAGCGTACCCCGCAGAGTAATGCCATCTGGATCGGCGCTTGTCCGTCCTTCTGATGTATGTATGTATGCATGCATATCCCTCACAAAGGTCCACCAATGAGAGCTGAGGATTTGGTCACATGACAGGGGGACAGCGTTTAGTAACCATTAGACTTTCATATTTTACTAAAAGGAAATATAATAACTTTCTGTGGAACGTTTTGGGGTCCCAGCAGGTGTCGTAGGGTAGGTAGTAGGTTTCAGAAATTCCGAAATACAATTATGATTTTGAAATGCAATCGACATGGATCTTGCTCCTGAATACGGAAGTGAACAGATGACGGTTCACTGGTTTGATAATATCTCGATGCAATCATGATTTAACATTAAATTTTGATATATTAATACCATCTTACTATAATTCACCAAATGTCCGTCTGTCCTTCTGAAGGTACCGCAAAAACGGCTCAACCGATCGCAACGACATTTTGGGTGGGTATTGCTGGGACCCCTGGGAGTTAAAGTAGGCTATATTGGTTTTCCAATTTTTCCAAGTTTTCCAATTTTCCAGTTTAATATTTACCGATATGAACAGTAATGTGGCTTTTGTTGAAATTCTACAAATACTGTTTATTCTACATATCAGGAGAGAGTAGATCGACTCCTGACAAACTCTTCCTATATAAACGTACGGCTTTTTTTTCTTTTCTTTTTTTTTGTATACTGAATCGAGGCTCGTGAAAGAGCTAACATTTACTTCACAAACAAATCAACCAGACAAACAATATATATAAAACGAGGGAGCGGAAGACAAGATGGGGAGAGAAGGGGAAGCACACAAACACAACATTTGAGAGCAGGGAGATGTGTGGGAGGGAGAGGGCTTGGGGGGAGGAGGCGTGGGAAGGGGGAGGGGGAGAAGTATAAAACACAAGGACACCAAGGACTTCCAGGACAGAAGTTGGTATTTCAAAAAAGTGGAGTTGGGGTGAAATTAGCGGGGGTAGAAAAGATCAAGGTTTTGCATGGGGGAAGATAAGATATGGTGGTGAACAGCTGTTTTAAAGACCTGGAGGGTGGAGTGGGATTGAAGAGAGTGAGGGAGTTTGTTCCAGAGGCGGGAGAAAAGAGGAATGAAGGAGTGAAGGTGAGCAGAAAGTCTTGATTTTGGCAGTTTAACCATAAGAGGGTTGCAGGCAGATCTTGTGCGACCTGTAGGAATATTTGTGGGACAGAGCCCAGAGAGAGCTGGGGGGGGGGGGGGGGGCAAGGCCAGAGAGGAGTCGGTAGAAGACGGAAAGACCACCAACCTGCCTGCGGTGAGTGAGTGAGAGGCCCTTGGAGTTAGCTTCATCGCGGGAGATTCCAATGATTCTGAATGCTTTGGTTTCAACAGCGTGAAGACGAGCTAGGTGTGAGGCAGGAGCACCAGCCCAGAGGGGAGAGCAGTATTCCATTGAGCTGCGGATGAAAGCCTCGTATGTGCTGAGGAGCTCATGTGTGCCAAGGAAGGACTTCGCACGATGGAGGATGCCCAGTCGGCGACTGGCTTTGGAGGCCAGATTTGAAATGTGGTTTTCCCAGGAAAGATCATGGCAGATAGTGAGACCCAAAAGCTTGAGTGAGAGAACTTCTTGGAGAGGATTATTCAGAAAGTGGATGGGAGGGTTGTCCAGTCGGTCTTTTCGGAGGGACATCGTAAGAGTGTGAGATTTGTCAGGATTGAAAGACATGTTCCACTTGTTTGCCCAGTCTGTGATTTTGTCCAGGTCTGCAGAGAGTGAGGAGGCTGCAGACTGCCGATCTGAGGGATGAAGAATGGAGCGACAGAGAGTAGAGTCATCAGCAAAGAGATAGAGAGGATTTTCAAGGGAGTCAGAGAGATCATTGATGAAGACTAGAAAAAGCACAGGGCCCAGAACACTGCCTTGGGGAACTCCAGCCTGAACAGGAAGAGGAGATGAGAGAAACCCATTCAGGGCCACACGTTGACTACAACTAGAGAGGAAGTCCGCCAGCCATGCGTGGAGATTTCCATGGATACCAAAAGAGGAATGTTTGGTGAGCAGAGCGGGCTGCCAGACCGTATCGAAGGCACGTGATATGTCAAGGGAGACAGCTCTAATTTCCTGTTTGGCATTGAGGACCTCCATCCATTGTTGAGAAAGCAGAAGCAGCATGCCCAGAGTAGAGTGACCAGGTCTGAAACCAAATTGATGATCAGAGATCAAGCCATTGGAGAAGAGGAAAGAATTCATATCTGAAGCAATGATGGATTCCATGACTTTGCTGATAATTGGGAGAAGGCTGATTGGTCTGTAGTTCCTGGGATCTGTTTTTGCACCTTTTTTGTGCAAAGCGGTGATGTTCGCAGATTTCCAAGCAGATGGCAGATGACCTTGAGCAAAAGAGAGGGTGAAGAGAACAGAGAGAGGGAGTGAAAGAGCGGAAGAACAGGATTTTAGGACCCATGGGCTGATGCCGTCAGGTCCAGTTGCAGAATCAGAGTCGAGGGTTGACAGAAACTTTTCCACCTTGTCAGGAGGAAAGGACATAGAGTCCAGGAGCAGCTGGGTACGACTGAGTGCGGTGGGTACAGAGAGGGATGGGTTTGGGACACAAGATTTAGAGGCAAACAAAGAGTTGAGGCATTCAGCTTTTTCATGTGCGGAGTCAGCCGTGTGGCCGTTTGAGGTGAGGGAGGGGATGGAGGGGGGAACAAACACCAGAAACAGATTTGACCAGATGCCACCAGGATTTGGAAGAGGGAGACAGATAAGAGAGTTCGGTCCTGAGAACGGAGAGATATTGTTTCCTGGCTCTCCTGAGGGTGGACACACACTTGTTTCGGGCTTTGTGAAAGGAAATGAGATTTCCTTCCGTTGGATTTGCTTTCCAGGAGACGAAAGCAAGTTGTTTCTGGGCAATAGCCTCACCACAAGATTCTGTGTACCATGGACGGGAGGAAGGGTATGGCAACTGAAGACGAGATGGGATAAATCTGTGCATGAGAGAGAGAGCAATTTGCTTTGGAAGAATTCCCAGGATGAGTTGATGTCAGAGGCGGTAGAGATGGGAGACCAGTCCAGATGATTGATGGCTGCTTGAAGACCGTGCCAGTTGGCCTGAGTGAAATGCCAGACTCGTTGACGCTGAGGAGGCTCTCTGAGAATGGTCAGAGAGATGTCCACTTTAACAAGCACATGATCAGATGAGCCGATTGGAGCAGAAGAAGAGCAGCAGACATTTTCAGGGAAGTTCGTCATAATCAAGTCCAGAAGAGAAGATGCTCCGTTGACTGAGATCTGGGTCGGGAAATTGACAGATTGTGTCAGTCCCAGTGAGTCACAGAAGTCCTTTGCTGAAGAGCCATGGTTGGTGAGAGAGGTACCCACACCCAGCCAACTGGCATGGTGACAATTGAAATCACCACATATGAGGAAGAGAGAGTTGGGATGGGTAGATAGAAGTTGGTCCATATTATCAGACAGTGAGATGTAGATGGAGTCATCACTGTTTGATGGACGGTACAACACACATATGAACAAAAGGTGGGAGCGAAGGGGAAGCCGTAGCCAAAGGTATTCCTGGGGGTGAGGTGGAGAGAGGGCAGTGCAGGGCGAGTGAGGAAGAGAGTTTTTTTTAAATAAAGATAGCAACCCCACCTCCAGGACGAGGCTCAGGTCTATCATACCGGAGGAGTGAGTAACCTGGGAGAGATACCAAGGAATCAGAGACATCATGAAGGAGGAAAGTTTCTGTTAAGCAGATCACGTCTGGTTTGTCAGAAGCAACCTGTATGGAGAGATCAGTCAAGGTTGAGTGAAGGCCCGGATGTTTGAGATCCATACTGTTAAAGAAGAGGAAGGGGGAGCATCGGGTACAGAACAGGGGGGGGGGGGGGGAGCGGTAGGGTCAGATGTGGAAGAGGAGGATGAGGTAGGGAGAGCTGTTGAAGGTGTGTCAGAGATTTCCGAATAGCTTGGAGAAAGGGAAGAATGGGTCGGACAAAAGGTTTGATGGTGATTGGGTGAGGCGCAGTGAGGTGTTATTTGAGGAGGGGGAAGAGTGAGGCAGAAGGTTGAGGGAGATGAAGGTGAAAGTTGGAAGGGGGAAGAAGCGGGGAGGACGCTTTGAGGAGGAGGGGTGAGAGGGGAGTCTAGGAGGGGAGGAGTGAGGTAGAGTCTCGGAGGGGAGGAGTGTCGGGGGAGTTTAGGAGGGAAGGGGCAAGGGGGGAGATTTGAAAGGGATGGGTGATGGGGAAGATTTGGAGGGGAGGGGCAAGGGGGAAGATTTGAAAGAGATGGGTGATGGGGATGATTTGGAGGGGAGGGGCAAGGGGGTAGATTTAGAGGGGAGGGGTGATGGGGAAGTTTTGGAGGGGAGGGGTGATGGGGAAGTTTTGGAGGGGAGGGGTGATGGGGAAGTTTTGGAGGGAAGGGGTGATGGGGACGATTTGGAGTGGAGGGGCAAGGGGGAAGATTTGAAAGGGATGGGTGATGGGGAAGATTTGGAGGGGAGGGGCAAGGGGGTAGATTTGGAGGAGAGGGGTGATGGGGAAGTTTTGAAGGGGAGGGGTGTTGGGGAAGTTTTGGAGGGAAGGGGTGATGGGGATGTTTTGGAGGGAAGGGGTGATGGGGAAGATTTGGAGGGGAGGGGTGAGATTGGATTTTGAAAAGTGTACGATTAATGGGAAACGAACATTTATTGCAAAATGAGTTTCTTGAGACCTTCGCATCAAAAATATGTTTGAGGACGCGAAAGGATGGGTGGAGTGCTGGAGAGTTTAGGGAATGTATGAAGGAGGCACCGTAACTGTAAGAGATGGAATTTTTTTTTGGAATGAATAGATTTGGTGAGCAAGTCGAAAGCATCCTTTTATAGAAGAAAAAGAAAAAGGTGTTATAGTATACGACAGAATACAGTTCTTCAGGGGACAGTTGAACCATTTTTTAACAACGTGATCACGTGATCACGAACAACGTTGTCGAAGAACGAACGAACAAATAAGAACGAACAAACGGATAAGAACAGAGAAGGAAACGTTTTTTGGTTTGTTTTTTTTTGAGTTGAGATTTTAAAACAAGGAAGTATGGGGTGAAAAGACCGTGAAAAACAGAGACCGAAAGTAATTGCAGCGCAATCGAAGAACCGCTGAGACAAAAACAAAGCCTCAAGCCAAGGTCGGACACGGTAGCCTACTACACTAGGCCTCAGAATACGCGACACGAACTAACCGACGATTCTGTACACAGGTATGAAAAACCAACACCGAGAATCCTATTAAAGACACACCAATAGTTACACACACCGAAAGAAAGATACAGTTTCGACAAAAACACAATTGTGAAAAATTACTTAACTTCGAAAGCGTGGGCGCATGGACAGCTTTGAAGAGACGTGACCTCCAATCTTGCGCATGCACACCAATGAAGTAACGTTGTAATCCGAAGTAATGTGGCAGCGTGTGCATAGCGACTGAGAAACAGGTGGAGCGGCCGCTTCCGTGTTACAGATTCGGCGCGCACTCTTCACACATAAACGTGCGACTGAGAAAGACGTGTAGCGGCCGCTTCCGTTTTTGCAGAATTCAATCTTTTTTCAAAATGGACGCCATGTACTGTTTAGATTTTGATGATTTGCGTGTGATATGATTCAACGGATGTTTATATGAACCGTTTAAAATAAAAAAAAGCCTTCAATTTCTGATATTTTGCCTTTTCATTTGGGCTTCCCAATTGAAGCCCCGCCCATAGGGCGGGTACCGTTGCTAGTAGTATTAATTTGTGATTGGAATGATGAATGATGCTGTTTGGAATAAAAATATAGAGACATTGAGTTTAAAGCAGAATGAAGAAATGACGTAAGGGTTTCCATCCGTGACATTCGTGGATTCCCCATTTGTAGTTTCACCATTGATTGGATTTAGCAACATTCAGTGGGTACGATTTTTGTGCAAGTCATTCACGAACCTGGTGTCAATGCCTGACGTTCGACTAACAGTGGCACAGGGATGTGGAATTTATTGGTTCATCATTTGCCATTCGGTGTTTTTTTTTCGCTGTTTCAACTAAAGTATCAAACAAGCCCGGCTATACCGTTTGACTATCGGTCTTGTCAGGTTATGTTGCACGTTGTTCCAATTAATTTCTGTATAATTAATCTAATAATACACTAGTGTTCCATTTTTTATATAGGTACAATATTCTCTATGATCCCCTGTTGAAAGGAAATTATTTTCATCAAAATTATTTCTAAATTCTGGTTTATAAGTGTTGTTCGAGACAATGGTCATGTGAAGCTCATCTCGTTCAAGTCGAGCATCTTGTGACCTGATGGTATGTTATAAAAAAGTGAAGATAACATGGTTCATATCCATATTTTATTAGTTTGAACATCTGCAGAATTAACGATGGTAAAACATATCAGGACCTCAATGAATGTATTTCAACATTTGTACGACATGGAAGATTAGTTTGGCTTAAGAATATTTGTTTTGCCCTGGAGTATAATATTTAAAATATTTTTAAATCCCTCTGATGAGATATTTACAGCCTGGCAGGATGACCAAGATAAATGTACAATCGCCTCTGAGCTGTCCAGTTTGGCCTAGGTTAGGGCTAATCCCAACCCGACTATAAGATGCCATCCTGGTGTTCCCCATGCAGGGTGAGGCATCAATGTGTGTGCGATATCCATCGGAAGGATGTTAATCTAGACTCTAGAGGACGCATTTTCTTGTACTGGGGACATTGGTGAACGTCGAAGATCCCTCTGGGTCTTTCGCAAAGGGTGGGCGAGTTATTGCCGGCACAATGAACAAATTCCAAATTCCGACCAAAATTAAATAAACTTCAAACAATCAATTAAATGTGTTTCTTATATAACACTTTTCTTTTTGAAATAAAAACTCAAAGTGCTTTAATGTGTAAGAAAGTCTGGTAGTAAATTTTCACAAAACAATTATAAAACCATACATAAAGCTGAACAATAAAATCAACTAAAAGCTACTGTAAAAATACGGGATTGTAGGAAAATTTGAAAACAGTAATTGAAATGGTTGTGCAAATTTTTACTGGCAAAAAATTCCAAGATTTAAAAGCATATCTACAGAATACTCGATCACCAAAAGTTTTCATCCTTGTGCGAGGGATTACTAGGAAATTCCCACTGTTAGAGGGCAACCTTCCTTCTGCTATATAAGATGTGAATAAATGAGAAATGTAGACCGGAGAAAGTTTATTTTTAGCTTTAAAAGTTATCAACAATACACCCATCCCTCAATTTATGGAATATATATTGTTGAAAAGTTGTACATAAAGCGAAATTCTGCATATCGAACCATATTTTCTCATTCAGTTCAAATAAATAAATTGAAGATGCGTTCCTACCGAATTTTTTTTGGCCCCAAGACATAATAAATACACACTTAAGAAGGCAGAAAAACTTTTAAAGCACATCTCACTTTTGGTTAATGATTCTCATAATGATCTCACTTTTGGTTAATGATTCTCATAATGATCTCACTTTTGGTTAATGATTCTCATAATGATCTCACTTGTGGTTAATGATTCTCATATTGATCTCACTTTTGGTTAATGATTCTCATAATGATCTCACTTGTGGTTAATGATTCTCATATTGATCTCACTTTTGGTTAATGATTCTCATAATGATCTCACTTTTGGTTAATGATTCTCATGATGATCTCACTTATGGTTAATGATTCTCATAATGATCTCACTTATGGTTAATGATTCTCATAATAATCTCACTTATGGTTAATGATTCTCATAATGATCTCACTTATGGTTAATGATTCTCATAATGATCTCACTTATGGTTAATGATTCTCATAATAATCTCACTTATGGTTGATGATCCTCACAATGATCTCACTTATGGTTAATGATTCTCATAATAATCTCACTTATGGTTAATGATTCTCATAATGATCTCACTTATGGTTAATGATTCTCATAATGATCTCACTTATGGTTAATGATTCTCATAATAATCTCATTTAAATGGTTAATGATCCTCACAATGATCTCACTTGTGGTTAATGATTCTCATAATAATCTCACTTTTGGTTAATGATTCTCATGATTATCTCACTTATGGTTAATGATTCTCATAATGATCTCACTTTTGGTTAATGATTCTCATGATTTATCTCACTTATGGTTAATGATTCTCATAATGATCTCACTTTTGGTTAATGATTCTCATAATGATCTCACTTTTGGTTAATGATTCTCATGATGATCTCACTTATGGTTAATGATTCTCATAATGATCTCACTTTTGGTTAATGATTCTCATAATGATCTCACTTTTGGTTAATGATTCTCATAATGATCTCACTTGTGGTTAATGATTCTCATATTGATCTCACTTTTGGTTAATGATTCTCATAATGATCTCACTTGTGGTTAATGATTCTCATATTGATCTCACTTGTGGTTAATGATTCTCATAATGATCTCACTTTTGGTTAATGAATCTCATGATGATCTCACTTATGGTTAATGATTCTCATAATGATCTCACTTATGGTTAATGATTCTCATAATAATCTCACTTATGGTTAATGATTCTCATAATGATCTCACTTATGGTTAATGATTCTCATAATGATCTCACTTATGGTTAATGATTCTCATAATAATCTCACTTATGGTTGATGATCCTCACAATGATCTCACTTATGGTTAATGATTCTCATAATAATCTCACTTATGGTTAATGATTCTCATAATGATCTCACTTATGGTTAATGATTCTCATAATGATCTCACTTATGGTTAATGATTCTCATAATAATCTCATTTAATGGTTAATGATCCTCACAATGATCTCACTTGTGGTTAATGATTCTCATAATAATCTCACTTTTGGTTAATGATTCTCATGATTATCTCACTTATGGTTAATGATTCTCATAATAATCTCATTTAAATGGTTAATGATCCTCACAATGATCTCACTTGTGGTTAATGATTCTCATAATGATCTCACTTTTGGTTAATGATTCTCATGATTATCTCACTTATGGTTAATGATTCTCATAATGATCTCACTTTTGGTTAATGATTCTCATAATGATCTCACTTTTGGTTAATGATTCTCATGATGATCTCACTTATGGTTAATGATTCTCATAATGATCTCACTTATGGTTAATGATTCTCATAATAATCTCACTTATGGTTAATGATCCTCACAATGATCTCACTTGTGGTTAATGATTCTCATAATAATCTCACTTTTGGTTAATGATTCTCATGATGATCTCACTTATGGTTAATGATTCTCATAATGATCTCACTTTTGGTTAATGATTCTCATAATGATCTCACTTTTGGTTAATGATTCTCATGATGATCTCACTTATGGTTAATGATTCTCATAATAATCTCACTTATGGTTAATGATTCTCATAATGATCTCACTTATGGTTAATGATTCTCATAATGATCTCACTTATGGTTAATGATTCTCATAATGATCTCACTTATGGTTAATGATTCTCATAATGATCTCACTTAATGTTAATGATTCTCATAATGATCTCACTTATGGTTAATGATTCTCATAATAATCTCACTTATGGTTAATGATTCTCATAATGATCTCACTTATGGTTAATGATTCTCATAATGATCTCACTTATGGTTAATGATTCTCATAATGATCTCACTTTTGGTTAATGATCCTCACAGTGATCTCACTTTTGGTTAATGATTCTCAGAATGATCTCACTTTTGGTTAATGATTCTCATAATGATCTCACTTTTGGTTAATGATTCTCATGATTATCTCACTTATGGTTAATGATTCTCATAATGATCTCACTTTTGGTTAATGATTCTCATAATGATCTCACTTTTGGTTAATGATTCTCATGATGATCTCACTTATGGTTAATGATTCTCATAATGATCTCACTTATGGTTAATGATTCTCATAATAATCTCACTTATGGTTAATGATCCTCACAATGATCTCACTTGTGGTTAATGATTCTCATAATAATCTCACTTTTGGTTAATGATTCTCATGATGATCTCACTTATGGTTAATGATTCTCATAATGATCTCACTTTTGGTTAATGATTCTCATAATGATCTCACTTTTGGTTAATGATTCTCATGATGATCTCACTTATGGTTAATGATTCTCATAATAATCTCACTTATGGTTAATGATTCTCATAATGATCTCACTTATGGTTAATGATTCTCATAATGATCTCACTTATGGTTAATGATTCTCATAATGATCTCACTTATGGTTAATGATTCTCATAATGATCTCACTTAATGTTAATGATTCTCATAATGATCTCACTTATGGTTAATGATTCTCATAATAATCTCACTTATGGTTAATGATTCTCATAATGATCTCACTTATGGTTAATGATTCTCATAATGATCTCACTTATGGTTAATGATTCTCATAATGATCTCACTTTTGGTTAATGATCCTCACAGTGATCTCACTTTTGGTTAATGATTCTCAGAATGATCTCACTTTTGGTTAATGATTCTCATAATGATCTCACTTTTGGTTAATGATTCTCATATTGATCTCACTTTTGGTTAATGAATCTCATGATGATCTTACTTTTGGTTAATGAAACTCATGATGATCTCACTAATGGTTAATGATTCTCATAATGATCTCACTTGTGGTTAATGATTCTCATAATGATCTCACTTATGGTTAATGATTCCCATAATGATCTCACTTATGGTTAATGATTCTCATAATGATCTCACTTTTGGTTCATGATTCTCATAATGATCTCACTTTTGGTTAATGATTCTCATAATGATCTCACTTTTGGTTAATGATTCTGATAATGATCTCACTTTTGGTTAATGATTCTCATATTGATCTCACTTTTGGTTAATGAATCTCATGATGATCTTACTTTTGGTTAATGATTCTCATGATGATCTCACTAATGGTTAATGATTCTCATAATGATCTCACTTGTGGTTAATGATTCTCATAATGATCTCACTAATGGTTAATGATTCCCATAATGATCTCACTTATGGTTAATGATTCTCATAATGATCTCACTTATGGTTAATGATTCTCATAATAATCTCACTTATGGTTAATGATTCTCACAATGATCTCACTTATGGTTAATGATTCTCATAATGATATCACTTCTGGTTAATGATTCTCATAATGATATCACGAATGGTTAATGATTCTCATAATGATATCACTTATGGTGAATGATTCTCATAATAATCTCACTTATGGTTAATGATTCTCACAATAATCTCACTTCTGGTTAATGATTCTCATAATGATCTCACTTATGGTTAATGATTCTCATAATAATCTCACTTATGGTTAATGATTCTCATAATAATCTCACTTCTGGTTAATGATTCTCATAATGATCTCACTTATGGTTAATGATTCTCATAATAATCTCACTTATGGTTAATGATTCTCATAATGATATCACTTATGGTTAATGATTCTCATAATGATCTCACTTCTGGTTAATGATTCTCATAATGATCTCACTTATGGTGAATGATTCTCATAATGATCTCACTGATGGTTAATGATTCTCATAATAATCTCACTTCTGGTTAATGATTCTCATAATGATCTCACTTATGGTTAATGATTCTCATAATAATCTCACTTATGGTTAATGATTCTCATAATGATCTCACTTCTGGTTAATGATTCTCATAATAATCTCACTTATGGTTAATGATTCTCATAATGATCTCACTTATGGTTAATGATTCTCATAATGATATCACTTATGGTTAATGATTCTCATAATCTCACTTCTGGTTAATGATTCTCATAATGATCTCACTTATGGTTAATGATTCTCATGATGATCTCACTTATGGTTAATGATTCTCATAATGATATCACTTATGGTTAATGATTCTCATAATGATATCACTTATGGTTAATGATTCTCATAATGATATCACTTATGGTTAATGATTCTCCTAATAATCTCACTTATGATTAATGATTCTCACAATGATCTCACTTATGGTTAATGATTCTCATAATGATATCACTTATGGTTAATGATTCTCATAATGATATCACTTATGGTTAATGATTCTCATAATGATATCACTTATGGTTAATGATTCTCATAATGATATCACTTTTGGTTAATGATTCTCATAATGATCTCACTTATGGTTAATGATTCTCATAATGATCTCACTTTTGGTTAATGATTCTCATATTGATCTCACTTATGGTTAATGATTCTCATAATGATCTCACTTTTGGTTAATGATTCTCATAATGATCTCACTTTTGGTTAATGATTCTCATAATAATCTCACTTTTGGTTAATGATTCTCATAATAATCTCACTTATGGTTAATGATTCTCATAATGATCTCACTTATGGTTAATGATTCTCATAATGATCTCACTTATGGTTAATGATTCTCATAATGATCTCACTTATGGTTAATGATTCTCATAATGATCTCACTTATGGTTAATGATTCTCATAATGATCTCACTTATGGTTAATGATTCTCATAATGATCTCACTTATGGTTAATGATTCTCATAATGATCTCACTTATGATTAATGATTCTCACAATGATCTCACTTATGGTTAATGATTTTCATAATGATCTCACTTATGGTTAATGATTCTCATAATGATCTCACTTATGGTTAATGATTCTCATAATAATCTCACTTATGGTTAATGATTCTCACAATGATCTCACTTATGGTTAATGATTCTCATAATAATCTCACTTATGGTTAATGATTCTCATAATGATCTCACTTATGGTTAATGATTCTCATAATGATCTCACTTATGGTTAATGATTCTCATAATGATCTCACTTATGGTTAATGATTCTCATATTGATCTCACTTTTGGTTCATGATTCTCATGATGATCTCACTAATGGTTAATGATTCTCATAATGATCTCACTTGTGGTTAATGATTTTCATAATGATCTCACTTATGGTTAATGATTCCCATAATGATCTCACTTATGGTTAATGATTCTCATAATGATCTCACTTTTGGTTAATGATTCTCATAATGATCTCACTTTTGGTTAATGATTCTCATAATGATCTCACTTTTGGTTAATGATTCTCATAATGATCTCACTTTTGGTTAATGATTCTCATATTGATCTCACTTTTGGTTAATGAATCTCATGATGATCTTACTTTTGGTTAATGATGCTCATGATGATCTCACTAATGGTTAATGATTCTCATAATGATCTCACTTGTGGTTAATGATTCTCATAATGATCTCACTTATGGTTAATGATTCCCATAATGATCTCACTTATGGTTAATGATTCTCATAATGATCTCACTTGTGGTTAATGATTCTCATAATGATCTCACTTATGGTTAATGATTCCCATTATGATCTCACTTATGGTTAATGATTCTCATAATGATCTCACTTATGGTTAATGATTCTCATAATAATCTCACTTATGGTTAATGATTCTCACAGTGATCTCACTTGTGGTTAATGATTCTCATAATGATCTCACTTATGGTTAATGATTCCCATAATGATCTCACTTATGGTTAATGATTCTCATAATGATCTCACTTATGGTTAATGATTCCCATAATGATCTCACTTATGGTTAATGATTCTCATAATGATCTCACTTATGGTTAATGATTCTCATAATAATCTCACTTATGGTTAATGATTCTCACAGTGATCTCACTTATGGTTAATGATTCTCATAATGATATCACTTCTGGTTAATGATTCTCATAATGATATCACGAATGGTTAATGATTCTCATAATGATATCACTTATGGTGAATGATTCTCATAATAATCTCACTTATGGTTAATGATTCTCACAATAATCTCACTTCTGGTTAATGATTCTCATAATGATCTCACTTATGGTTAATGATTCTCATAATAATCTCACTTATGGTTTATGATTCTCATAATAATCTCACTTCTGGTTAATGATTCTCATAATGATCTCACTTATGGGTAATGATTCTCATAATAATCTCACTTATGGTTCATGATTCTCATAATGATATCACTTATGGTTAATGATTCTCATAATGATCTCACTTCTGGTTAATGATTCTCATAATGATCTCACTTATGGTGAATGATTCTCATAATGATCTCACTGATGGTTAATGATTCTCATAATAATCTCACTTCTGGTTAATGATTCTCATAATGATCTCACTTATGGTTAATGATTCTCATAATAATCTCACTTATGGTTAATGATTCTCATAGTGATCTCACTTCTGGTTAATGATTCTCATAATAATCTCACTTATGGTTAATGATTCTCATAATGATCTCACTTATGGTTAATGATTCTCATAATGATCTCACTTATGGTAAATGATTCTCATAATGATATCACTTATGGTTAATTATTCTCATAATGATATCACTTATGGTTAATGATTCTCATAATGATATCACTTATGGTTAATGATTCTCATAATGATCTCACTTATGGTTAATGATTCTCACAATAATCTCACTTGTGGTTAATGATTCTCATAATGATCTCACTTATGGTTAATGATTCTCATAATAATCTCACTTATGGTTAATGATTCTCACAATGATCTCACTTATGGTTAATGATTCTCATAATAATCTCACTTATGGTTAATGATTCTCATAATGATCTCACTTATGGTTAACGATTCTCATAATGATCTCACTTATGGTTAATGATTCCCATAATGATCTCACTTATGGTTAATGATTCTCATATTGATCTCACTTTTGGTTAATGATTCTCATAATAATCTCACTTATGGTTAATGATTCTCATAATAATCTCACTTATGGTTAATGATTCTCATAATAATCTCACTTTTGGTTAATGATTCTCATAATGATCTCACTTTTGGTTGATGATTTTCATAATGATCTCACTTATGGTTAATGATTCTCATAATGATCTCACTTATGGTTAATGATTCTCATAATGATCTCACTTTTGGTTAATGATTCTCATAATGATCTCACTTATGGTTAATGATTCTCATAATGATCTCACTTTTGGTTAATGATTCTCATAATGATCTCACTTATGGTTAATGATTCTCATAATGATCTCAATTTTGGTGAATGATTCTCGTATTGATCTCACTTATGGTTAATGATTCTCATAATGATCTCACTTTTGGTTAATGATTCTCATAATGATCTCACTTTTGGTTAATGATTCTCATAATAATCTCACTTTTGGTTCATGATTCTCATAATAATTTCACTTATGGTTAATGATTCTCATAATAATCTCACTTCTGGTTAATGATTCTCATAATAATCTCACTTCTGGTTAATGATTCTCATAATGATCTCACTTATGGTTAATGATTCTCATAATGATCTCACTTATGGTTAATGATTCTCATAATGATATCACTAATGGTTAATGATTCTCAAAATGATATCACTTATGGTTAATGATTCTCATAATGATATCACTTATGGTTAATGATTCTCCTAATAATCTCACTTATGATTAATGATTCTCACAATGATCTCACTTATGGTTGATGATTCTCATAATGATATCACTTATGGTTAATGATTCTCATAATGATATCACTTATGGTTAATGATTCTCATAATGATATCACTTATGGTTAATGATTCTCATAATGATATCACTTTTGGTTAATGATTCTCATAATGATCTCACTTATGGTTAATGATTCTCATAATGATCTCACTTTTGGTTAATGATTCTCATATTGATCTCACTTATGGTTAATGATTCTCATAATGATCTCACTTTTGGTTAATGATTCTCATAATGATCTCACTTTTGGTTAATGATTCTCATAATAATCTCACTTTTGGTTAATGATTCTCATAATAATCTCACTTATGGTTAATGATTCTCATAATGATCTCACTTATGGTTAATGATTCTCATAATGATCTCACTTATGGTTAATGATTCTCATAATGATCTCACTTATGGTTAATGATTCTCATTAATGATATCACTCATGTTTAATGATTCTCATAATGATCTCACTTATGGTTAATGATTCTCATAATGATCTCACTTATGGTTAATGATTCTCATAATAATCTCACTTATGGTTAATGATTCTCACAATGATCTCACTTATGGTTAATGATTCTCATAATAATCTCACTTATGGTTAATGATTCTCATAATGATCTCACTTATGGTTAATGATTCTCATAATAATCTCACTTATGGTTTATGATTCTCATAATAATCTCACTTCTGGTTAATGATTCTCATAATGATCTCACTTATGGTTAATGATTCTCATAATAATCTCACTTATGGTTAATGATTCTCATAATGATATCACTTCTGGTTAATGATTCTCAAAATGATCTCACTTATGGTTAATGATTCTCATAATAATCTCACTTATGGTTAATGATTCTCATAATGATCTCACTTCTGGTTAATGATTCTCATAATGATCTCACTTGTGGTTAATGATTCTCATATTGATCTCACTTTTGGTTAATGATTCTCATAATGATCTCACTTTTGGTTAATGATTCTCATAATAATCTCACTTATGGTTAATGATTCTCATAATGATCTCACTTATGGTTAATGATTCTCATAATGATCTCACTTATGGTTAATGATTCTCATAATAATCTCACTTATGGTTGATGATCCTCACAATGATCTCACTTATGGTTAATGATTCTCATAATAATCTCACTTATGGTTAATGATTCTCATAATGATCTCACTTATGGTTAATGATTCTCATAATGATCTCACTTATGGTTAATGATTCTCATAATAATCTCATTTAAATGGTTAATGATCCTCACAATGATCTCACTTGTGGTTAATGATTCTCATAATAATCTCACTTTTGGTTAATGATTCTCATGATTATCTCACTTATGGTTAATGATTCTCATAATGATCTCACTTTTGGTTAATGATTCTCATGATTATCTCACTTATGGTTAATGATTCTCATAATGATCTCACTTTTGGTTAATGATTCTCATAATGATCTCACTTTTGGTTAATGATTCTCATGATGATCTCACTTATGGTTAATGATTCTCATAATGATCTCACTTATGGTTAATGATTCTCATAATAATCTCACTTATGGTTAATGATCCTCACAATGATCTCACTTGTGGTTAATGATGCTCATAATAATCTCACTTTTGGTTAATGATTCTCATGATGATCTCACTTATGGTTAATGATTCTCATAATGATCTCACTTTTGGTTAATGATTCTCATAATGATCTCACTTTTGGTTAATGATTCTCATGATGATCTCACTTATGGTTAATGATTCTCATAATAATCTCACTTATGGTTAATGATTCTCATAATGATCTCACTTATGGTTAATGATTCTCATAATGATCTCACTTATGGTTAATGATTCTCATAATGATCTCACTTATGGTTAATGATTCTCATAATGATCTCACTTATGGTTAATGATTCTCATGATGATCTCACTTATGGTTAATGATTCTCATAATGATCTCACTTAATGTTAATGATTCTCATAATGATCTCACTTATGGTTAATGATTCTCATAATAATCTCACTTATGGTTAATGATTCTCATAATGATCTCACTTATGGTTAATGATTCTCATAATGATCTCACTTATGGTTAATGATTCTCATAATGATCTCACTTTTGGTTAATGATCCTCACAATGATCTCACTTTTGGTTAATGATTCTCAGAATGATCTCACTTTTGGTTAATGATGCTCATAATGATCTCACTTTTGGTTAATGATTCTCATATTGATCTCACTTTTGGTTAATGATTCTCATGATGATCTTACTTTTGGTTAATGATTCTCATGATGATCTCACTAATGGTTAATGATTCTCATAATGATCTCACTTGTGGTTAATGATTCTCATAATGATCTCACTTATGGTTAATGATTCCCATAATGATCTCACTTATGGTTAATGATTCTCATAATGATCTCACTTTTGGTTAATGATTCTCATAATGATCTCACTTTTGGTTAATGATTCTCATAATGATCTCACTTTTGGTTAATGATTCTCATAATGATCTCACTTTTGGTTAATGATTCTCATATTGATCTCACTTTTGGTTAATGAATCTCATGATGATCTTACTTTTGGTTAATGAATCTCATGATGATCTCACTAATGGTTAATGAATCTCATAATGATCTCACTTGTGGTTAATGATTCTCATAATGATCTCACTTATGGTTAATGATTCCCATAATGATCTCACTTATGGTTAATGATTCTCATAATGATCTCACTTATGGTTAATGATTCTCATAATAATCTCACTTCTGGTTAATGATTCTCACAATGATCTCACTTCTGGTTAATGATTCTCATAATGATATCACTTCTGGTTAATGATTCTCATAATGATATCACGAATGGTTAATGATTCTCATAATGATATCACTTATGGTGAATGATTCTCTTAATAATCTCACTTATGGTTAATGATTCTCACAATAATCTCACTTCTGGTTAATGATTCTCATAATGATCTCACTTATGGTTAATGATTCTCATAATAATCTCACTTATGGTTAATGATTCTCATAATAATCTCACTTCTGGTTAATGATTCTCATAATGATCTCACTTATGGTTAATGATTCTCATAATAATCTCACTTATGGTTAATGATTCTCATAATGATATCACTTATGGTTAATGATTCTCATAATGATCTCACTTCTGGTTAATGATTCTCATAATGATCTCACTTATGGTGAATGATTCTCATAATGATCTCACTGATGGTTAATGATTCTCATAATAATCTCACTTCTGGTTAATGATTCTCATAATGATCTCACTTATGGTTAATGATTCTCATAATAATCTCACTTATGGTTAATGATTCTCATAATGATCTCACTTCTGGTTAATGAATCTCAGAATAATCTCACTTATGGTTAATGATTCTCATAATGATCTCACTTATGGTTAATGATTCTCATAATAATCTCACTTCTGGTTAATGATTCTCATAATGATCTCACTTATGGTTAATGATTCTCATAATGATCTCACTTATGGTTAATGATTCTCATAATGATATCACTTATGGTTAATGATTCTCATAATGATATCACTTATGGTTAATGATTCTCATAATGATATCACTTATGGTTAATGATTCTCCTTATAATCTCACTTATGATTAATGATTCTCACAATGATCTCACTTATGGTTAATGATTCTCATAATGATATCACTTATGGTTAATGATTCTCATAATGATATCACTTATGGTTAATGATTCTCATAATGATATCACTTATGGTTAATGATTCTCATAATGATATCACTTTTGGTTAATGATTCTCATAATGATCTCACTTATGGTTAATGATTCTTATAATGATCTCACTTTTGGTTAATGATTCTCATAATGATCTCACTTTTGGTTAATGATTCTCATAATAATCTCACTTATGGTTAATGATTCTCATAATGATCTCACTTTTGGTTAATGATTCTCATAATGATCTCACTTTTGGTTAATGATTCTCATAATAATCTCACTTTTGATTAATGATTCTCATAATAATCTCACTTATGGTTAATGATTCTCATAATGATCTCACTTATGGTTAATGATTCTCATAATGATCTCACTTATGGTTAATGATTCTCATAATGATCTCACTTATGGTTAATGATTCTCATAATAATCTCACTTATGGTTAATGATTCTCATAATGATCTCACTTATGGTTAATGATTCTCATAATGATATCACTTATGGTTAATGATTCTCATAATAATCTCACTTCTGGTTAATGATTCTCATAATGATCTCACTTATGGTTAATGATTCTCATAATGATCTCACTTATGGTTAATGATTCTCATAATGATATCACTTATGGTTAATGATTCTCATAATGATATCACTTATGGTTAATGATTCTCATAATGATATCACTTATGGTTAATGATTCTCATAATGATATCACTTATGGTTAATGATTCTCATAATAATCTCACTTCTGGTTAATGATTCTCATAATGATCTCACTTATGGTTAATGATTCTCATAATGATCTCACTTATGGTTAATGATTCTCATAATGATATCACTTATGGTTAATGATTCTCATAATGATATCACTTATGGTTAATGATTCTCATAATGATATCACTTATGGTTAATGATTCTCATAATGATCTCACTTATGGTTAATGATTCTCATAATAATCTCACTTATGGTTAATGATTCTCATAATGATCTCACTTATGGTTAATGATTCTCATAATGATCTCACTTATGGTTAATGATTCTCATAATAATCTCATTTAAATGGTTAATGATCCTCACAATGATCTCACTTGTGGTTAATGATTCTCATAATAATCTCACTTTTGGTTAATGATTCTCATGATTATCTCACTTATGGTTAATGATTCTCATAATGATCTCACTTTTGGTTAATGATTCTCATGATTATCTCACTTATGGTTAATGATTCTCATAATGATCTCACTTTTGGTTAATGATTCTCATAATGATCTCACTTTTGGTTAATGATTCTCATGATGATCTCACTTATGGTTAATGATTCTCATAATGATCTCACTTATGGTTAATGATTCTCATAATAATCTCACTTATGGTTAATGATCCTCACAATGATCTCACTTGTGGTTAATGATGCTCATAATAATCTCACTTTTGGTTAATGATTCTCATGATGATCTCACTTATGGTTAATGATTCTCATAATGATCTCACTTTTGGTTAATGATTCTCATAATGATCTCACTTTTGGTTAATGATTCTCATGATGATCTCACTTATGGTTAATGATTCTCATAATAATCTCACTTATGGTTAATGATTCTCATAATGATCTCACTTATGGTTAATGATTCTCATAATGATCTCACTTATGGTTAATGATTCTCATAATGATCTCACTTATGGTTAATGATTCTCATAATGATCTCACTTAATGTTAATGATTCTCATAATGATCTCACTTATGGTTAATGATTCTCATAATAATCTCACTTATGGTTAATGATTCTCATAATGATCTCACTTATGGTTAATGATTCTCATAATGATCTCACTTATGGTTAATGATTCTCATAATGATCTCACTTTTGGTTAATGATCCTCACAATGATCTCACTTTTGGTTAATGATTCTCAGAATGATCTCACTTTTGGTTAATGATGCTCATAATGATCTCACTTTTGGTTAATGATTCTCATATTGATCTCACTTTTGGTTAATGATTCTCATGATGATCTTACTTTTGGTTAATGATTCTCATGATGATCTCACTAATGGTTAATGATTCTCATAATGATCTCACTTGTGGTTAATGATTCTCATAATGATCTCACTTATGGTTAATGATTCCCATAATGATCTCACTTATGGTTAATGATTCTCATAATGATCTCACTTTTGGTTAATGATTCTCATAATGATCTCACTTTTGGTTAATGATTCTCATAATGATCTCACTTTTGGTTAATGATTCTCATAATGATCTCACTTTTGGTTAATGATTCTCATATTGATCTCACTTTTGGTTAATGAATCTCATGATGATCTTACTTTTGGTTAATGAATCTCATGATGATCTCACTAATGGTTAATGAATCTCATAATGATCTCACTTGTGGTTAATGATTCTCATAATGATCTCACTTATGGTTAATGATTCCCATAATGATCTCACTTATGGTTAATGATTCTCATAATGATCTCACTTATGGTTAATGATTCTCATAATAATCTCACTTCTGGTTAATGATTCTCACAATGATCTCACTTCTGGTTAATGATTCTCATAATGATATCACTTCTGGTTAATGATTCTCATAATGATATCACGAATGGTTAATGATTCTCATAATGATATCACTTATGGTGAATGATTCTCTTAATAATCTCACTTATGGTTAATGATTCTCACAATAATCTCACTTCTGGTTAATGATTCTCATAATGATCTCACTTATGGTTAATGATTCTCATAATAATCTCACTTATGGTTAATGATTCTCATAATAATCTCACTTCTGGTTAATGATTCTCATAATGATCTCACTTATGGTTAATGATTCTCATAATAATCTCACTTATGGTTAATGATTCTCATAATGATATCACTTATGGTTAATGATTCTCATAATGATCTCACTTCTGGTTAATGATTCTCATAATGATCTCACTTATGGTGAATGATTCTCATAATGATCTCACTGATGGTTAATGATTCTCATAATAATCTCACTTCTGGTTAATGATTCTCATAATGATCTCACTTATGGTTAATGATTCTCATAATAATCTCACTTATGGTTAATGATTCTCATAATGATCTCACTTCTGGTTAATGAATCTCAGAATAATCTCACTTATGGTTAATGATTCTCATAATGATCTCACTTATGGTTAATGATTCTCATAATAATCTCACTTCTGGTTAATGATTCTCATAATGATCTCACTTATGGTTAATGATTCTCATAATGATCTCACTTATGGTTAATGATTCTCATAATGATATCACTTATGGTTAATGATTCTCATAATGATATCACTTATGGTTAATGATTCTCATAATGATATCACTTATGGTTAATGATTCTCCTTATAATCTCACTTATGATTAATGATTCTCACAATGATCTCACTTATGGTTAATGATTCTCATAATGATATCACTTATGGTTAATGATTCTCATAATGATATCACTTATGGTTAATGATTCTCATAATGATATCACTTATGGTTAATGATTCTCATAATGATATCACTTTTGGTTAATGATTCTCATAATGATCTCACTTATGGTTAATGATTCTTATAATGATCTCACTTTTGGTTAATGATTCTCATATTGATCTCACTTATGGTTAATGATTCTCATAATGATCTCACTTTTGGTTAATGATTCTCATAATGATCTCACTTTTGGTTAATGATTCTCATAATAATCTCACTTTTGATTAATGATTCTCATAATAATCTCACTTATGGTTAATGATTCTCATAATGATCTCACTTATGGTTAATGATTCTCATAATGATCTCACTTATGGTTAATGATTCTCATAATGATCTCACTTATGGTTAATGATTCTCATAATAATCTCACTTATGGTTAATGATTCTCATAATGATCTCACTTATGGTTAATGATTCTCATAATGATATCACTTATGGTTAATGATTCTCATAATAATCTCACTTCTGGTTAATGATTCTCATAATGATCTCACTTATGGTTAATGATTCTCATAATGATCTCACTTATGGTTAATGATTCTCATAATGATATCACTTATGGTTAATGATTCTCATAATGATATCACTTATGGTTAATGATTCTCATAATGATATCACTTATGGTTAATGATTCTCCTAATAATCTCACTTATGATTAATGATTCTCACAATGATCTCACTTATGGTTAATGATTCTCATAATGATATCACTTATGGTTAATGATTCTCATAATGATCTCACTTCTGGTTAATGATTCTCATAATGATCTCACTTATGGTGAATGATTCTCATAATGATCTCACTGATGGTTAATGATTCTCATAATAATCTCACTTCTGGTTAATGATTCTCATAATGATCTCACTTATGGTTAATGATTCTCATAATAATCTCACTTATGGTTAATGATTCTCATAATGATCTCACTTCTGGTTAATGATTCTCATAATAATCTCACTTATGGTTAATGATTCTCATAATGATCTCACTTATGGTTAATGATTCTCATAATGATCTCACTTATGGTAAATGATTCTCATAATGATATCACTTATGGTTAATTATTCTCATAATGATATCACTTATGGTTAATGATTCTCATAATGATATCACTTATGGTTAATGATTCTCATAATGATCTCACTTATGGTTAATGATTCTCACAATAATCTCACTTGTGGTTAATGATTCTCATAATGATCTCACTTTTGGTTAATGATTCTCATAATAATCTCACTTATGGTTAATGATTCTCACAATGATCTCACTTATGGTTAATGATTCTCATAATAATCTCACTTATGGTTAATGATTCTCATAATGATCTCACTTATCTATCTATAATTCCAGTAAACTCTGTACGTTTGTACGTTTGTACGTTTGTCTGTCTGTGACCGCTGTTTCTCGACAACCACGGGTCCGATATACTTTTAACTTGCCAGGTATATTGCTGGGGACCCGAGGATGTGCCTTTTCAAGGTTTCATATTAATCGGACAATTACTTACCGAGCTATGTCCAAAAAACGATTCAACCAATCAGAGAGCAGCGAACGATCGCGTGTGCCGGCGTTGCGAATGGACCAAACCATTCCATGTAAATAGAGGGGGGGGGGGGGGGGTTCTGTGGTCGTTGCGAATGGACGAAACCATTTCATGTAAATAGAGGGGGGGGGGGGATTGTCACTGTACTCGCAAGCCGTTCGCCGTTCGCTTTGGCGTTGCGAATGGACCAAACCATTTCATGTAAATAGAGGGGGGGGGGGGGATATAATTTTAGATAGATATATAGTACGGGCATATATATAGTACGGGCATGCCCTAGTGGTTAATGATTCTCATAATGATCTCACTTATGGTTAATGATTCCCATAATGATCTCACTTATGGTTAATGATTCTCATATTGATCTCACTTTTGGTTAATGATTCTCATAATAATCTCACTTATGGTTAATGATTCTCATAATAATCTCACTTATGGTTAATGATTCTCATAATAATCTCACTTTTGGTTAATGATTCTCATAATGATCTCACTTTTGGTTGATGATTTTCATAATGATCTCACTTATGGTTAATGATTCTCATAATGATCTCACTTATGGTTAATGATTCTCATAATGATCTCACTTTTGGTTAATGATTCTCATAATGATCTCACTTATGGTTAATGATTCTCATAATGATCTCACTTTTGGTTAATGATTCTCATAATGATCTCACTTATGGTTAATGATTCTCATAATGATCTCAATTTTGGTGAATGATTCTCGTATTGATCTCACTTATGGTTAATGATTCTCATAATGATCTCACTTTTGGTTAATGATTCTCATAATGATCTCACTTTTGGTTAATGATTCTCATAATAATCTCACTTGTGGTTAATGATTCTCATAATAATTTCACTTATGGTTAATGATTCTCATAATAATCTCACTTCTGGTTAATGATTCTCATAATGATCTCACTTTTGGTTAATGATTCTCATAATAATCTCACTTTTGATTAATGATTCTCATAATAATCTCACTTATGGTTAATGATTCTCATAATGATCTCACTTATGGTTAATGATTCTCATAATGATCTCACTTATGGTTAATGATTCTCATAATGATCTCACTTATGGTTAATGATTCTCATAATAATCTCACTTATGGTTAATGATTCTCATAATGATCTCACTTATGGTTAATGATTCTCATAATGATATCACTTATGGTTAATGATTCTCATAATAATCTCACTTCTGGTTAATGATTCTCATAATGATCTCACTTATGGTTAATGATTCTCATAATGATCTCACTTATGGTTAATGATTCTCATAATGATATCACTTATGGTTAATGATTCTCATAATGATATCACTTATGGTTAATGATTCTCATAATGATATCACTTATGGTTAATGATTCTCCTAATAATCTCACTTATGATTAATGATTCTCACAATGATCTCACTTATGGTTAATGATTCTCATAATGATATCACTTATGGTTAATGATTCTCATAATGATCTCACTTCTGGTTAATGATTCTCATAATGATCTCACTTATGGTGAATGATTCTCATAATGATCTCACTGATGGTTAATGATTCTCATAATAATCTCACTTCTGGTTAATGATTCTCATAATGATCTCACTTATGGTTAATGATTCTCATAATAATCTCACTTATGGTTAATGATTCTCATAATGATCTCACTTCTGGTTAATGATTCTCATAATAATCTCACTTATGGTTAATGATTCTCATAATGATCTCACTTATGGTTAATGATTCTCATAATGATCTCACTTATGGTAAATGATTCTCATAATGATATCACTTATGGTTAATTATTCTCATAATGATATCACTTATGGTTAATGATTCTCATAATGATATCACTTATGGTTAATGATTCTCATAATGATCTCACTTATGGTTAATGATTCTCACAATAATCTCACTTGTGGTTAATGATTCTCATAATGATCTCACTTATGGTTAATGATTCTCATAATAATCTCACTTATGGTTAATGATTCTCACAATGATCTCACTTATGGTTAATGATTCTCATAATAATCTCACTTATGGTTAATGATTCTCATAATGATCTCACTTATCTATCTATAATTCCAGTAAACTCTGTACGTTTGTACGTTTGTACGTTTGTCTGTCTGTGACCGCTGTTTCTCGACAACCACGGGTCCGATATACTTTTAACTTGCCAGGTATATTGCTGGGGACCCGAGGATGTGCCTTTTCAAGGTTTCATATTAATCGGACAATTACTTACCGAGCTATGTCCAAAAAACGATTCAACCAATCAGAGAGCAGCGAACGATCGCGTGTGCCGGCGTTGCGAATGGACCAAACCATTCCATGTAAATAGAGGGGGGGGGGGGGTTCTGTGGTCGTTGCGAATGGACGAAACCATTTCATGTAAATAGAGGGGGGGGGGATTGTCACTGTACTCGCAAGCCGTTCGCCGTTCGCTTTGGCGTTGCGAATGGACCAAACCATTTCATGTAAATAGAGGGGGGGGGGATATAATTTTAGATAGATATATAGTACGGGCATATATATAGTACGGGCATGCCCTAGTGGTTAATGATTCTCATAATGATCTCACTTATGGTTAATGATTCCCATAATGATCTCACTTATGGTTAATGATTCTCATATTGATCTCACTTTTGGTTAATGATTCTCATAATAATCTCACTTATGGTTAATGATTCTCATAATAATCTCACTTATGGTTAATGATTCTCATAATAATCTCACTTTTGGTTAATGATTCTCATAATGATCTCACTTTTGGTTGATGATTTTCATAATGATCTCACTTATGGTTAATGATTCTCATAATGATCTCACTTATGGTTAATGATTCTCATAATGATCTCACTTTTGGTTAATGATTCTCATAATGATCTCACTTATGGTTAATGATTCTCATAATGATCTCACTTTTGGTTAATGATTCTCATAATGATCTCACTTATGGTTAATGATTCTCATAATGATCTCAATTTTGGTGAATGATTCTCGTATTGATCTCACTTATGGTTAATGATTTTCATAATGATCTCACTTTTGGTTAATGATTCTCATAATGATCTCACTTTTGGTTAATGATTCTCATAATAATCTCACTTGTGGTTAATGATTCTCATAATAATTTCACTTATGGTTAATGATTCTCATAATAATCTCACTTCTGGTTAATGATTCTCATAATAATCTCACTTCTGGTTAATGATTCTCATAATGATCTCACTTATGGTTAATGATTCTCATAATGATCTCACTTATGGTTAATGATTCTCATAATGATATCACTTATGGTTAATGATTCTCATAATGATATCACTTATGGTTAATGATTCTCATAATGATATCACTTATGGTTAATGATTCTCCTAATAATCTCACTTATGATTAATGATTCTCACAATGATCTCACTTATGGTTAATGATTCTCATAATGATATCACTTATGGTTAATGATTCTCATAATGATATCACTTATGGTTAATGATTCTCATAATGATATCACTTATGGTTAATGATTCTCATAATGATATCACTTTTGGTTAATGATTCTCATAATGATCTCACTTATGGTTAATGATTCTCATAATGATCTCACTTTTGGTTAATGATTCTCATATTGATCTCACTTATGGTTAATGATTCTCATAATGATCTCACTTTTGGTTAATGATTCTCATAATGATCTCACTTTTGGTTAATGATTCTCATAATAATCTCACTTTTGGTTAATGATTCTCATAATAATCTCACTTATGGTTAATGATTCTCATAATGATCTCACTTATGGTTAATGATTCTCATAATGATCTCACTTATGGTTAATGATTCTCATAATGATCTCACTTATGGTTAATGATTCTCATAATGATATCACTCATGTTTAATGATTCTCATAATGATCTCACTTATGGTTAATGATTCTCATAATGATCTCACTTATGGTTAATGATTCTCATAATAATCTCACTTATGGTTAATGATTCTCACAATGATCTCACTTATGGTTAATGATTCTCATAATAATCTCACTTATGGTTAATGATTCTCATAATGATCTCACTTATGGTTAATGATTCTCATAATGATCTCACTTATGGTTAATGATTCTCATAATAATCTCACTTATGGTTAATGATTCTCATAATGATCTCACTTATGGTTAATGATTCTCATAATGATCTCACTTATGGTTAATGATTCTCATAATGATCTCACTTTTGGTTAATGATCCTCACAATGATCTCACTTTTGGTTAATGATTCTCAGAATGATCTCACTTATGGTTAATGATTCTCACAATGATCTCACTTATGGTTAATGATTCTCACAATAATCTCACTTGTGGTTAATGATTCTCATAATGATCTCACTTATGGTTAATGATTCTCATAATAATCTCACTTATGGTTAATGATTCTCACAATGATCTCACTTATGGTTAATGATTCTCATAATAATCTCACTTATGGTTAATGATTCTCATAATGATCTCACTTATGGTTAATGATTCTCATAATGATCTCACTTATGGTTAATGATTCTCATAATGATCTCACTTTTGGTTAATGATTCTCATAATGATCTCACTTATGGTTAATGATTCTCATAATGATCTCACTTTTGGTTAATGATTCTCATAATGATCTCACTTATGGTTAATGATTCTCATAATGATCTCAATTTTGGTGAATGATTCTCGTATTGATCTCACTTATGGTTAATGATTCTCATAATGATCTCACTTTTGGTTAATGATTCTCATAATGATCTCACTTTTGGTTAATGATTCTCATAATAATCTCACTTTTGGTTAATGATTCTCATAATAATTTCACTTATGGTTAATGATTCTCATAATAATCTCACTTCTGGTTAATGATTCTCATAATAATCTCACTTCTGGTTAATGATTCTCATAATGATCTCACTTATGGTTAATGATTCTCATAATGATCTCACTTATGGTTAATGATTCTCATAATGATATCACTTATGGTTAATGATTCTCATAATGATATCACTTATGGTTAATGATTCTCATAATGATATCACTTATGGTTAATGATTCTCCTAATAATCTCACTTATGATTAATGATTCTCACAATGATCTCACTTATGGTTAATGATTCTCATAATGATATCACTTATGGTTAATGATTCTCATAATGATATCACTTATGGTTAATGATTCTCATAATGATATCACTTATGGTTAATGATTCTCATAATGATATCACTTTTGGTTAATGATTCTCATAATGATCTCACTTATGGTTAATGATTCTCATAATGATCTCACTTTTGGTTAATGATTCTCATATTGATCTCACTTATGGTTAATGATTCTCATAATGATCTCACTTTTGGTTAATGATTCTCATAATGATCTCACTTTTGGTTAATGATTCTCATAATAATCTCACTTTTGGTTAATGATTCTCATAATAATCTCACTTATGGTTAATGATTCTCATAATGATCTCACTTATGGTTAATGATTCTCATAATGATCTCACTTATGGTTGATGATTCTCATAATGATCTCACTTATGGTTAATGATTCTCATAATGATATCACTCATGTTTAATGATTCTCATAATGATCTCACTTATGGTTAATGATTCTCATAATGATCTCACTTATGGTTAATGATTCTCATAATAATCTCACTTATGGTTAATGATTCTCATAATGATCTCACTTATGGTTAATGAATCTCATAATGATCTCACTTATGGTTAATGATTCTCATAATAATCTCACTTATGGTTAATGATTCTCATAATGATCTCACTTATGGTTAATGATTCTCATAATGATCTCACTTATGGTTAATGATTCTCATAATGATCTCACTTTTGGTTAATGATCCTCACAATGATCTCACTTTTGGTTAATGATTCTCAGAATGATCTCACTTTTGGTTAATGATTCTCATAATGATCTCACTTTTGGTTAATGATTCTCATATTGATCTCACTTTTGGTTAATGATGCTCATGATGATCTTACTTTTGGTTAATGATTCTCATGATGATCTCACTAATGGTTAATGATTCTCATAATGATCTCACTTGTGGTTAATGATTCTCATAATGATCTCACTTATGGTTAATGATTCCCATAATGATCTCACTTATGGTTAATGATTCTCATAATGATCTCACTTTTGGTTAATGATTCTCATAATGATCTCACTTTTGGTTAATGATTCTCATAATGATATCACTTTTGGTTAATGATTCTCATAATGATCTCACTTTTGGTTAATGATTCTCATATTGATCTCACTTTTGGTTAATGAAGCTCATGATGATCTTACTTTTGGTTAATGAAGCTCATGATGATCTCACTAATGGTTAATGATTCTCATAATGATCTCACTTTTGGTTAATGATTCTCATAATGATCTCACTTTTGGTTAATGATTCTCATAATGATCTCACTTTTGGTTAATGATTCTCATAATGATCTCACTTTTGGTTAATGATTCTCATAATGATCTCACTTTTGGTTAATGATTCTCATAATGATCTCACTTTTGGTTAATGATTCTCATATTGATCTCACTTTTGGTTAATGAATCTCATGATGATCTTACTTTTGGTTAATGAATCTCATGATGATCTCACTAATGGTTAATGAATCTCATAATGATCTCACTTGTGGTTAATGATTCTCATAATGATCTCACTTATGGTTAATGATTCCCATAATGATCTCACTTATGGTTAATGATTCTCATAATGATCTCACTTATGGTTAATGATTCTCATAATAATCTCACTTCTGGTTAATGATTCTCACAATGATCTCACTTCTGGTTAATGATTCTCATAATGATATCACTTCTGGTTAATGATTCTCATAATGATATCACGAATGGTTAATGATTCTCATAATGATATCACTTATGGTGAATGATTCTCTTAATAATCTCACTTATGGTTAATGATTCTCACAATAATCTCACTTCTGGTTAATGATTCTCATAATGATCTCACTTATGGTTAATGATTCTCATAATAATCTCACTTATGGTTAATGATTCTCATAATAATCTCACTTCTGGTTAATGATTCTCATAATGATCTCACTTATGGTTAATGATTCTCATAATAATCTCACTTATGGTTAATGATTCTCATAATGATATCACTTATGGTTAATGATTCTCATAATGATATCACTTATGGTTAATGATTCTCATAATGATATCACTTATGGTTAATGATTCTCATAATGATATCACTTATGGTTAATGATTCTCCTAATAATCTCACTTATGATTAATGATTCTCACAATGATCTCACTTATGGTTAATGATTCTCATAATGATATCACTTATGGTTAATGATTCTCATAATGATCTCACTTCTGGTTAATGATTCTCATAATGATCTCACTTATGGTGAATGATTCTCATAATGATCTCACTGATGGTTAATGATTCTCATAATAATCTCACTTCTGGTTAATGATTCTCATAATGATCTCACTTATGGTTAATGATTCTCATAATAATCTCACTTATGGTTAATGATTCTCATAATGATCTCACTTCTGGTTAATGATTCTCATAATAATCTCACTTATGGTTAATGATTCTCATAATGATCTCACTTATGGTTAATGATTCTCATAATGATCTCACTTATGGTAAATGATTCTCATAATGATATCACTTATGGTTAATTATTCTCATAATGATATCACTTATGGTTAATGATTCTCATAATGATATCACTTATGGTTAATGATTCTCATAATGATCTCACTTATGGTTAATGATTCTCACAATAATCTCAGTTGTGGTTAATGATTCTCATAATGATCTCACTTATGGTTAATGATTCTCATAATAATCTCACTTATGGTTAATGATTCTCACAATGATCTCACTTATGGTTAATGATTCTCATAATAATCTCACTTATGGTTAATGATTCTCATAATGATCTCACTTATCTATCTATAATTCCAGTAAACTCTGTACGTTTGTACGTTTGTACGTTTGTCTGTCTGTGACCGCTGTTTCTCGACAACCACGGGTCCGATATACTTTTAACTTGCCAGGTATATTGCTGGGGACCCGAGGATGTGCCTTTTCAAGGTTTCATATTAATCGGACAATTACTTACCGAGCTATGTCCAAAAAACGATTCAACCAATCAGAGAGCAGCGAACGATCGCGTGTGCCGGCGTTGCGAATGGACCAAACCATTCCATGTAAATAGAGGGGGGGGTTCTGTGGTCGTTGCGAATGGACGAAACCATTTCATGTAAATAGAGGGGGGGGGGATTGTCACTGTACTCGCAAGCCGTTCGCCGTTCGCTTTGGCGTTGCGAATGGACCAAACCATTTCATGTAAATAGAGGGGGGGGGATATAATTTTAGATAGATATATAGTACGGGCATATATATAGTACGGGCATGCCCTAGTGGTTAATGATTCTCATAATGATCTCACTTATGGTTAATGATTCCCATAATGATCTCACTTATGGTTAATGATTCTCATATTGATCTCACTTTTGGTTAATGATTCTCATAATAATCTCACTTATGGTTAATGATTCTCATAATAATCTCACTTATGGTTAATGATTCTCATAATAATCTCACTTTTGGTTAATGATTCTCATAATGATCTCACTTTTGGTTGATGATTTTCATAATGATCTCACTTATGGTTAATGATTCTCATAATGATCTCACTTATGGTTAATGATTCTCATAATGATCTCACTTTTGGTTAATGATTCTCATAATGATCTCACTTATGGTTAATGATTCTCATAATGATCTCACTTTTGGTTAATGATTCTCATAATGATCTCACTTATGGTTAATGATTCTCATAATGATCTCAATTTTGGTGAATGATTCTCGTATTGATCTCACTTATGGTTAATGATTCTCATAATGATCTCACTTTTGGTTAATGATTCTCATAATGATCTCACTTTTGGTTAATGATTCTCATAATAATCTCACTTGTGGTTAATGATTCTCATAATAATTTCACTTATGGTTAATGATTCTCATAATAATCTCACTTCTGGTTAATGATTCTCATAATAATCTCACTTCTGGTTAATGATTCTCATAATGATCTCACTTATGGTTAATGATTCTCATAATGATCTCACTTATGGTTAATGATTCTCATAATGATATCACTTATGGTTAATGATTCTCATAATGATATCACTTATGGTTAATGATTCTCATAATGATATCACTTATGGTTAATGATTCTCCTAATAATCTCACTTATGATTAATGATTCTCACAATGATCTCACTTATGGTTAATGATTCTCATAATGATATCACTTATGGTTAATGATTCTCATAATGATATCACTTATGGTTAATGATTCTCATAATGATATCACTTATGGTTAATGATTCTCATAATGATATCACTTTTGGTTAATGATTCTCATAATGATCTCACTTATGGTTAATGATTCTCATAATGATCTCACTTTTGGTTAATGATTCTCATATTGATCTCACTTATGGTTAATGATTCTCATAATGATCTCACTTTTGGTTAATGATTCTCATAATGATCTCACTTTTGGTTAATGATTCTCATAATAATCTCACTTTTGGTTAATGATTCTCATAATAATCTCACTTATGGTTAATGATTCTCATAATGATCTCACTTATGGTTAATGATTCTCATAATGATCTCACTTATGGTTAATGATTCTCATAATGATCTCACTTATGGTTAATGATTCTCATAATGATATCACTCATGTTTAATGATTCTCATAATGATCTCACTTATGGTTAATGATTCTCATAATGATCTCACTTATGGTTAATGATTCTCATAATAATCTCACTTATGGTTAATGATTCTCACAATGATCTCACTTATGGTTAATGATTCTCATAATAATCTCACTTATGGTTAATGATTCTCATAATGATCTCACTTATGGTTAATGATTCTCATAATGATCTCACTTATGGTTAATGATTCTCATAATAATCTCACTTATGGTTAATGATTCTCATAATGATCTCACTTATGGTTAATGATTCTCATAATGATCTCACTTATGGTTAATGATTCTCATAATGATCTCACTTTTGGTTAATGATCCTCACAATGATCTCACTTTTGGTTAATGATTCTCAGAATGATCTCACTTATGGTTAATGATTCTCACAATGATCTCACTTATGGTTAATGATTCTCACAATAATCTCACTTGTGGTTAATGATTCTCATAATGATCTCACTTATGGTTAATGATTCTCATAATAATCTCACTTATGGTTAATGATTCTCACAATGATCTCACTTATGGTTAATGATTCTCATAATAATCTCACTTATGGTTAATGATTCTCATAATGATCTCACTTATGGTTAATGATTCTCATAATGATCTCACTTATGGTTAATGATTCTCATAATGATCTCACTTTTGGTTAATGATTCTCATAATGATCTCACTTATGGTTAATGATTCTCATAATGATCTCACTTTTGGTTAATGATTCTCATAATGATCTCACTTATGGTTAATGATTCTCATAATGATCTCAATTTTGGTGAATGATTCTCGTATTGATCTCACTTATGGTTAATGATTCTCATAATGATCTCACTTTTGGTTAATGATTCTCATAATGATCTCACTTTTGGTTAATGATTCTCATAATAATCTCACTTTTGGTTAATGATTCTCATAATAATTTCACTTATGGTTAATGATTCTCATAATAATCTCACTTCTGGTTAATGATTCTCATAATAATCTCACTTCTGGTTAATGATTCTCATAATGATCTCACTTATGGTTAATGATTCTCATAATGATCTCACTTATGGTTAATGATTCTCATAATGATATCACTTATGGTTAATGATTCTCATAATGATATCACTTATGGTTAATGATTCTCATAATGATATCACTTTTGGTTAATGATTCTCATAATGATCTCACTTATGGTTAATGATTCTCATAATGATCTCACTTTTGGTTAATGATTCTCATATTGATCTCACTTATGGTTAATGATTCTCATAATGATCTCACTTTTGGTTAATGATTCTCATAATGATCTCACTTTTGGTTAATGATTCTCATAATAATCTCACTTTTGGTTAATGATTCTCATAATAATCTCACTTATGGTTAATGATTCTCATAATGATCTCACTTATGGTTAATGATTCTCATAATGATCTCACTTATGGTTAATGATTCTCATAATGATCTCACTTATGGTTAATGATTCTCATAATGATATCACTCATGTTTAATGATTCTCATAATGATCTCACTTATGGTTAATGATTCTCATAATGATCTCACTTATGGTTAATGATTCTCATAATAATCTCACTTATGGTTAATGATTCTCATAATGATCTCACTTATGGTTAATGAATCTCATAATGATCTCACTTATGGTTAATGATTCTCATAATAATCTCACTTATGGTTAATGATTCTCATAATGATCTCACTTATGGTTAATGATTCTCATAATGATCTCACTTATGGTTAATGATTCTCATAATGATCTCACTTTTGGTTAATGATCCTCACAATGATCTCACTTTTGGTTAATGATTCTCAGAATGATCTCACTTTTGGTTAATGATTCTCATAATGATCTCACTTTTGGTTAATGATTCTCATATTGATCTCACTTTTGGTTAATGATGCTCATGATGATCTTACTTTTGGTTAATGATTCTCATGATGATCTCACTAATGGTTAATGATTCTCATAATGATCTCACTTGTGGTTAATGATTCTCATAATGATCTCACTTATGGTTAATGATTCCCATAATGATCTCACTTATGGTTAATGATTCTCATAATGATCTCACTTTTGGTTAATGATTCTCATAATGATCTCACTTTTGGTTAATGATTCTCATAATGATCTCACTTTTGGTTAATGATTCTCATAATGATCTCACTTTTGGTTAATGATTCTCATATTGATCTCACTTTTGGTTAATGAAGCTCATGATGATCTTACTTTTGGTTAATGAAGCTCATGATGATCTCACTAATGGTTAATGATTCTCATAATGATCTCACTTTTGGTTAATGATTCTCATAATGATCTCACTTTTGGTTAATGATTCTCATAATGATCTCACTTTTGGTTAATGATTCTCATAATGATCTCACTTTTGGTTAATGATTCTCATAATGATCTCACTTTTGGTTAATGATTCTCATAATGATCTCACTTTTGGTTAATGATTCTCATATTGATCTCACTTTTGGTTAATGAATCTCATGATGATCTTACTTTTGGTTAATGAATCTCATGATGATCTCACTAATGGTTAATGAATCTCATAATGATCTCACTTGTGGTTAATGATTCTCATAATGATCTCACTTATGGTTAATGATTCCCATAATGATCTCACTTATGGTTAATGATTCTCATAATGATCTCACTTATGGTTAATGATTCTCATAATAATCTCACTTCTGGTTAATGATTCTCACAATGATCTCACTTCTGGTTAATGATTCTCATAATGATATCACTTCTGGTTAATGATTCTCATAATGATATCACGAATGGTTAATGATTCTCATAATGATATCACTTATGGTGAATGATTCTCTTAATAATCTCACTTATGGTTAATGATTCTCACAATAATCTCACTTCTGGTTAATGATTCTCATAATGATCTCACTTATGGTTAATGATTCTCATAATAATCTCACTTATGGTTAATGATTCTCATAATAATCTCACTTCTGGTTAATGATTCTCATAATGATCTCACTTATGGTTAATGATTCTCATAATAATCTCACTTATGGTTAATGATTCTCATAATGATATCACTTATGGTTAATGATTCTCATAATGATCTCACTTCTGGTTAATGATTCTCATAATGATCTCACTTATGGTGAATGATTCTCATAATGATCTCACTGATGGTTAATGATTCTCATAATAATCTCACTTCTGGTTAATGATTCTCATAATGATCTCACTTATGGTTAATGATTCTCATAATAATCTCACTTATGGTTAATGATTCTCATAATGATCTCACTTCTGGTTAATGAATCTCAGAATAATCTCACTTATGGTTAATGATTCTCATAATGATCTCACTTATGGTTAATGATTCTCATAATAATCTCACTTCTGGTTAATGATTCTCATAATGATCTCACTTATGGTTAATGATTCTCATAATGATCTCACTTATGGTTAATGATTCTCATAATGATATCACTTATGGTTAATGATTCTCATAATGATATCACTTATGGTTAATGATTCTCATAATGATATCACTTATGGTTAATGATTCTCCTTATAATCTCACTTATGATTAATGATTCTCACAATGATCTCACTTATGGTTAATGATTCTCATAATGATATCACTTATGGTTAATGATTCTCATAATGATATCACTTATGGTTAATGATTCTCATAATGATATCACTTATGGTTAATGATTCTCATAATGATATCACTTTTGGTTAATGATTCTCATAATGATCTCACTTATGGTTAATGATTCTTATAATGATCTCACTTTTGGTTAATGATTCTCATATTGATCTCACTTATGGTTAATGATTCTCATAATGATCTCACTTTTGGTTAATGATTCTCATAATGATCTCACTTTTGGTTAATGATTCTCATAATAATCTCACTTTTGATTAATGATTCTCATAATAATCTCACTTATGGTTAATGATTCTCATAATGATCTCACTTATGGTTAATGATTCTCATAATGATCTCACTTATGGTTAATGATTCTCATAATGATCTCACTTATGGTTAATGATTCTCATAATAATCTCACTTATGGTTAATGATTCTCATAATGATCTCACTTATGGTTAATGATTCTCATAATGATATCACTTATGGTTAATGATTCTCATAATAATCTCACTTCTGGTTAATGATTCTCATAATGATCTCACTTATGGTTAATGATTCTCATAATGATCTCACTTATGGTTAATGATTCTCATAATGATATCACTTATGGTTAATGATTCTCATAATGATATCACTTATGGTTAATGATTCTCATAATGATATCACTTATGGTTAATGATTCTCCTAATAATCTCACTTATGATTAATGATTCTCACAATGATCTCACTTATGGTTAATGATTCTCATAATGATATCACTTATGGTTAATGATTCTCATAATGATCTCACTTCTGGTTAATGATTCTCATAATGATCTCACTTATGGTGAATGATTCTCATAATGATCTCACTGATGGTTAATGATTCTCATAATAATCTCACTTCTGGTTAATGATTCTCATAATGATCTCACTTATGGTTAATGATTCTCATAATAATCTCACTTATGGTTAATGATTCTCATAATGATCTCACTTCTGGTTAATGATTCTCATAATAATCTCACTTATGGTTAATGATTCTCATAATGATCTCACTTATGGTTAATGATTCTCATAATGATCTCACTTATGGTAAATGATTCTCATAATGATATCACTTATGGTTAATTATTCTCATAATGATATCACTTATGGTTAATGATTCTCATAATGATATCACTTATGGTTAATGATTCTCATAATGATCTCACTTATGGTTAATGATTCTCACAATAATCTCACTTGTGGTTAATGATTCTCATAATGATCTCACTTATGGTTAATGATTCTCATAATAATCTCACTTATGGTTAATGATTCTCACAATGATCTCACTTATGGTTAATGATTCTCATAATAATCTCACTTATGGTTAATGATTCTCATAATGATCTCACTTATCTATCTATAATTCCAGTAAACTCTGTACGTTTGTACGTTTGTACGTTTGTCTGTCTGTGACCGCTGTTTCTCGACAACCACGGGTCCGATATACTTTTAACTTGCCAGGTATATTGCTGGGGACCCGAGGATGTGCCTTTTCAAGGTTTCATATTAATCGGACAATTACTTACCGAGCTATGTCCAAAAAACGATTCAACCAATCAGAGAGCAGCGAACGATCGCGTGTGCCGGCGTTGCGAATGGACCAAACCATTCCATGTAAATAGAGGGGGGGGTTCTGTGGTCGTTGCGAATGGACGAAACCATTTCATGTAAATAGAGGGGGGGGGATTGTCACTGTACTCGCAAGCCGTTCGCCGTTCGCTTTGGCGTTGCGAATGGACCAAACCATTTCATGTAAATAGAGGGGGGGGGATATAATTTTAGATAGATATATAGTACGGGCATATATATAGTACGGGCATGCCCTAGTGGTTAATGATTCTCATAATGATCTCACTTATGGTTAATGATTCCCATAATGATCTCACTTATGGTTAATGATTCTCATATTGATCTCACTTTTGGTTAATGATTCTCATAATAATCTCACTTATGGTTAATGATTCTCATAATAATCTCACTTATGGTTAATGATTCTCATAATAATCTCACTTTTGGTTAATGATTCTCATAATGATCTCACTTTTGGTTGATGATTTTCATAATGATCTCACTTATGGTTAATGATTCTCATAATGATCTCACTTATGGTTAATGATTCTCATAATGATCTCACTTTTGGTTAATGATTCTCATAATGATCTCACTTATGGTTAATGATTCTCATAATGATCTCACTTTTGGTTAATGATTCTCATAATGATCTCACTTATGGTTAATGATTCTCATAATGATCTCAATTTTGGTGAATGATTCTCGTATTGATCTCACTTATGGTTAATGATTCTCATAATGATCTCACTTTTGGTTAATGATTCTCATAATGATCTCACTTTTGGTTAATGATTCTCATAATAATCTCACTTGTGGTTAATGATTCTCATAATAATTTCACTTATGGTTAATGATTCTCATAATAATCTCACTTCTGGTTAATGATTCTCATAATAATCTCACTTCTGGTTAATGATTCTCATAATGATCTCACTTATGGTTAATGATTCTCATAATGATCTCACTTATGGTTAATGATTCTCATAATGATATCACTTATGGTTAATGATTCTCATAATGATATCACTTATGGTTAATGATTCTCATAATGATATCACTTATGGTTAATGATTCTCCTAATAATCTCACTTATGATTAATGATTCTCACAATGATCTCACTTATGGTTAATGATTCTCATAATGATATCACTTATGGTTAATGATTCTCATAATGATATCACTTATGGTTAATGATTCTCATAATGATATCACTTATGGTTAATGATTCTCATAATGATATCACTTTTGGTTAATGATTCTCATAATGATCTCACTTATGGTTAATGATTCTCATAATGATCTCACTTTTGGTTAATGATTCTCATATTGATCTCACTTATGGTTAATGATTCTCATAATGATCTCACTTTTGGTTAATGATTCTCATAATGATCTCACTTTTGGTTAATGATTCTCATAATAATCTCACTTTTGGTTAATGATTCTCATAATAATCTCACTTATGGTTAATGATTCTCATAATGATCTCACTTATGGTTAATGATTCTCATAATGATCTCACTTATGGTTAATGATTCTCATAATGATCTCACTTATGGTTAATGATTCTCATAATGATATCACTCATGTTTAATGATTCTCATAATGATCTCACTTATGGTTAATGATTCTCATAATGATCTCACTTATGGTTAATGATTCTCATAATAATCTCACTTATGGTTAATGATTCTCACAATGATCTCACTTATGGTTAATGATTCTCATAATAATCTCACTTATGGTTAATGATTCTCATAATGATCTCACTTATGGTTAATGATTCTCATAATGATCTCACTTATGGTTAATGATTCTCATAATAATCTCACTTATGGTTAATGATTCTCATAATGATCTCACTTATGGTTAATGATTCTCATAATGATCTCACTTATGGTTAATGATTCTCATAATGATCTCACTTTTGGTTAATGATCCTCACAATGATCTCACTTTTGGTTAATGATTCTCAGAATGATCTCACTTGTGGTTAATGATTCTCACAATGATCTCACTTATGGTTAATGATTCTCACAATAATCTCACTTGTGGTTAATGATTCTCATAATGATCTCACTTATGGTTAATGATTCTCATAATAATCTCACTTATGGTTAATGATTCTCACAATGATCTCACTTATGGTTAATGATTCTCATAATAATCTCACTTATGGTTAATGATTCTCATAATGATCTCACTTATGGTTAATGATTCTCATAATGATCTCACTTATGGTTAATGATTCTCATAATGATCTCACTTTTGGTTAATGATTCTCATAATGATCTCACTTATGGTTAATGATTCTCATAATGATCTCACTTTTGGTTAATGATTCTCATAATGATCTCACTTATGGTTAATGATTCTCATAATGATCTCAATTTTGGTGAATGATTCTCGTATTGATCTCACTTATGGTTAATGATTCTCATAATGATCTCACTTTTGGTTAATGATTCTCATAATGATCTCACTTTTGGTTAATGATTCTCATAATAATCTCACTTTTGGTTAATGATTCTCATAATAATTTCACTTATGGTTAATGATTCTCATAATAATCTCACTTCTGGTTAATGATTCTCATAATAATCTCACTTCTGGTTAATGATTCTCATAATGATCTCACTTATGGTTAATGATTCTCATAATGATCTCACTTATGGTTAATGATTCTCATAATGATATCACTTATGGTTAATGATTCTCATAATGATATCACTTATGGTTAATGATTCTCATAATGATATCACTTATGGTTAATGATTCTCCTAATAATCTCACTTATGATTAATGATTCTCACAATGATCTCACTTATGGTTAATGATTCTCATAATGATATCACTTATGGTTAATGATTCTCATAATGATATCACTTATGGTTAATGATTCTCATAATGATATCACTTATGGTTAATGATTCTCATAATGATCTCACTTATGGTTAATGATTCTCATAATGATCTCACTTTTGGTTAATGATTCTCATATTGATCTCACTTATGGTTAATGATTCTCATAATGATCTCACTTTTGGTTAATGATTCTCATATTGATCTCACTTATGGTTAATGATTCTCATAATGATCTCACTTTTGGTTAATGATTCTCATAATGATCTCACTTTTGGTTAATGATTCTCATAATAATCTCACTTTTGGTTAATGATTCTCATAATAATCTCACTTATGGTTAATGATTCTCATAATGATCTCACTTATGGTTAATGATTCTCATAATGATCTCACTTATGGTTAATGATTCTCATAATGATCTCACTTATGGTTAATGATTCTCATAATGATATCACTCATGTTTAATGATTCTCATAATGATCTCACTTATGGTTAATGATTCTCATAATGATCTCACTTATGGTTAATGATTCTCATAATAATCTCACTTATGGTTAATGATTCTCATAATGATCTCACTTATGGTTAATGAATCTCATAATGATCTCACTTATGGTTAATGATTCTCATAATAATCTCACTTATGGTTAATGATTCTCATAATGATCTCACTTATGGTTAATGATTCTCATAATGATCTCACTTATGGTTAATGATTCTCATAATGATCTCACTTTTGGTTAATGATCCTCACAATGATCTCACTTTTGGTTAATGATTCTCAGAATGATCTCACTTTTGGTTAATGATTCTCATAATGATCTCACTTTTGGTTAATGATTCTCATATTGATCTCACTTTTGGTTAATGATGCTCATGATGATCTTACTTTTGGTTAATGATTCTCATGATGATCTCACTAATGGTTAATGATTCTCATAATGATCTCACTTGTGGTTAATGATTCTCATAATGATCTCACTTATGGTTAATGATTCCCATAATGATCTCACTTATGGTTAATGATTCTCATAATGATCTCACTTTTGGTTAATGATTCTCATAATGATCTCACTTTTGGTTAATGATTCTCATAATGATCTCACTTTTGGTTAATGATTCTCATAATGATCTCACTTTTGGTTAATGATTCTCATATTGATCTCACTTTTGGTTAATGAAGCTCATGATGATCTTACTTTTGGTTAATGAAGCTCATGATGATCTCACTAATGGTTAATGATTCTCATAATGATCTCACTTGTGGTTAATGATTCTCATAATGATCTCACTTATGGTTAATGATTCCCATAATGATCTCACTTATGGTTAATGATTCTCATAATGATCTCACTTATGGTTAATGATTCTCATAATAATCTCACTTCTGGTTAATGATTCTCACAATGATCTCACTTATGGTTAATGATTCTCATAATGATATCACTTCTGGTTAATGATTCTCATAATGATATCACGAATGGTTAATGATTCTCATAATGATATCACTTATGGTGAATGATTCTCTTAATAATCTCACTTATGGTTAATGATTCTCACAATAATCTCACTTCTGGTTAATGATTCTCATAATGATCTCACTTATGGTGAATGATTCTCATAATAATCTCACTTATGGTTAATGATTCTCATAATAATCTCACTTCTGGTTAATGATTCTCATAATGATCTCACTTATGGTTAATGATTCTCATAATAATCTCACTTATGGTTAATGATTCTCATAATGATATCACTTATGGTTAATGATTCTCATAATGATCTCACTTCTGGTTAATGATTCTCATAATGATCTCACTTATGGTGAATGATTCTCATAATGATCTCACTGATGGTTAATGATTCTCATAATAATCTCACTTCTGGTTAATGATTCTCATAATGATCTCACTTATGGTTAATGATTCTCATAATAATCTCACTTATGGTTAATGATTCTCATAATGATCTCACTTCTGGTTAATGATTCTCAGAATAATCTCACTTATGGTTAATGATTCTCATAATGATCTCACTTATGGTTAATGATTCTCATAATGATATCACTTATGGTTAATGATTCTCATAATGATATCACTTATGGTTAATGATTCTCATAATGATATCACTTATGGTTAATGATTCTCATAATGATATCACTTATGGTTAATGATTCTCCTTATAATCTCACTTATGATTAATGATTCTCACAATGATCTCACTTATGGTTAATGATTCTCATAATGATATCACTTATGGTTAATGATTCTCATAATGATATCACTTATGGTTAATGATTCTCATAATGATATCACTTATGGTTAATGATTCTCATAATGATCTCACTTATGGTTAATGATTCTCATAATGATCTCACTTTTGGTTAATGATTCTCATATTGATCTCACTTATGGTTAATGATTCTCATAATGATCTCACTTTTGGTTAATGATTCTCATAATGATCTCACTTTTGGTTAATGATTCTCATAATAATCTCACTTTTGATTAATGATTCTCATAATAATCTCACTTATGGTTAATGATTCTCATAATGATCTCACTTATGGTTAATGATTCTCATAATGATCTCACTTATGGTTAATGATTCTCATAATGATCTCACTTATGGTTAATGATTCTCATAATAATCTCACTTATGGTTAATGATTCTCATAATGATCTCACTTATGGTTAATGATTCTCATAATGATATCACTTATGGTTAATGATTCTCATAATAATCTCACTTCTGGTTAATGATTCTCATAATGATCTCACTTATGGTTAATGATTCTCATAATGATCTCACTTATGGTTAATGATTCTCATAATGATATCACTTATGGTTAATGATTCTCATAATGATATCACTTATGGTTAATGATTCTCATAATGATATCACTTATGGTTAATGATTCTCCTAATAATCTCACTTATGATTAATGATTCTCACAATGATCTCACTTATGGTTAATGATTCTCATAATGATATCACTTATGGTTAATGATTCTCATAATGATATCACTTATGGTTAATGATTCTCATAATGATATCACTTATGGTTAATGATTCTCATAATGATATCACTTTTGGTTAATGATTCTCATAATGATCTCACTTATGGTTAATGATTCTCATAATGATCTCACTTTTGGTTAATGATTCTCATATTGATCTCACTTATGGTTAATGATTCTCATAATGATCTCACTTTTGGTTAATGATTCTCATAATGATCTCACTTTTGGTTAATGAATCTCATAATAATCTCACTTTTGGTTAATGATTCTCATAATAATCTCACTTATGGTTAATGATTCTCATAATGATCTCACTTATGGTTAATGATTCTCATAATGATCTCACTTATGGTTAATGATTCTCATAATGATCTCACTTATGGTTAATGATTCTCATAATGATATCACTCATGTTTAATGATTCTCATAATGATCTCACTTATGGTTAATGATTCTCATAATGATCTCACTTATGGTTAATGATTCTCATAATAATTTCACTTATGGTTAATGATTCTCACAATGATCTCACTTATGGTTAATGATTCTCATAATAATCTCACTTATGGTTAATGATTCTCATAATGATCTCACTTATGGTTAATGATTCTCATAATGATCTCACTTATGGTTAATGATTCTCATAATGATCTCACTTATGGTTAATGATTCTCATATTGATCTCACTTTTGGTTCATGATTCTCATGATGATCTTACTTTTGGTTAATGATTCTCATGATGATCTCACTAATGGTTAATGATTCTCATAATGATCTCACTTGTGGTTAATGATTTTCATAATGATCTCACTTATGGTTAATGATTCCCATAATGATCTCACTTATGGTTAATGATTCTCATAATGATCTCACTTTTGGTTAATGATTCTCATAATGATCTCACTTTTGGTTAATGATTCTCATAATGTTCTCACTTTTGGTTAATGATTCTCATATTGATCTCACTTTTGGTTAATGAATCTCATGATGATCTTACTTTTGGTTAATGATGCTCATGATGATCTCACTAATGGTTAATGATTCTCATAATGATCTCACTTGTGGTTAATGATTCTCATAATGATCTCACTTATGGTTAATGATTCCCATAATGATCTCACTTATGGTTAATGATTCTCATAATGATCTCACTTGTGGTTAATGATTCTCATAATGATCTCACTTATGGTTAATGATTCCCATAATGATCTCACTTATGGTTAATGATTCTCATAATGATCTCACTTATGGTTAATGATTCTCATAATAATCTCACTTATGGTTAATGATTCTCACAGTGATCTCACTTGTGGTTAATGATTCTCATAATGATCTCACTTATGGTTAATGATTCCCATAATGATCTCACTTATGGTTAATGATTCTCATAATGATCTCACTTATGGTTAATGATTCCCATAATGATCTCACTTATGGTTAATGATTCTCATAATGATCTCACTTATGGTTCATGATTCTCATAATAATCTCACTTATGGTTAATGATTCTCACAGTGATCTCACTTATGGTTAATGATTCTCATAATGATATCACTTCTGGTTAATGATTCTCGTAATGATATCACGAATGGTTAATGATTCTCATAATGATATCACTTATGGTGAATGATTCTCATAATAATCTCACTTATGGTTAATGATTCTCACAATAATCTCACTTCTGGTTAATGATTCTCATAATGATCTCACTTATGGTTAATGATGCTCATAATAATCTCACTTATGGTTTATGATTCTCATAATAATCTCACTTCTGGTTAATGATTCTCATAATGATCTCACTTATGGTTCATGATTCTCATAATAATCTCACTTATGGTTAATGATTCTCATAATGATATCACTTATGGTTAATGATTCTCATAATGATCTCACTTCTGGTTAATGATTCTCATAATGATCTCACTTATGGTGAATGATTCTCATAATGATCTCACTGATGGTTAATGATTCTCATAATAATCTCACTTCTGGTTAATGATTCTCATAATGATCTCACTTATGGTTAATGATTCTCATAATAATCTCACTTATGGTTAATGATTCTCATAATGATCTCACTTCTGGTTAATGATTCTCATAATAATCTCACTTATGGTTAATGATTCTCATAATGATCTCACTTATGGTTAGTGATTCTCATAATGATCTCACTTATGGTAAATGATTCTCATAATGATATCACTTATGGTTAATTATTCTCATAATGATATCACTTATGGTTAATGATTCTCATAATGATCTCACTTATGGTTAATGATTCTCACAATAATCTCACTTGTGGTTAATGATTCTCATAATGATCTCACTTATGGTTAATGATTCTCATAATAATCTCACTTATGGTTAATGATTCTCACAATGATCTCACTTATGGTTAATGATTCTCATAATAATCTCACTTATGGTTAATGATTCTCATAATGATCTCACTTATGGTTAATGATTCTCATAATGATCTCACTTATGGTTAATGATTCCCATAATGATCTCACTTATGGTTAATGATTCTCATATTGATCTCACATTTGGTTAATAATTCTCATAATAATCTCACTTATGGTTAATGATTCTCATAATAATCTCACTTATGGTTAATGATTCTCATAATAATCTCACTTTTGGTTAATGATTCTCATAATGATCTCACTTTTGGTTGATGATTTTCATAATGATCTCACTTATGGTTAATGATTCTCATAATGATCTCACTTATGGTTAATGATTCTCATAATGATCTCACTTTTGGTTAATGATTCTCATAATGATCTCACTTATGGTTAATGATTCTCATAATGATCTCACTTTTGGTTAATGATTCTCATAATGATCTCACTTATGGTTAATGATTCTCATAATGATCTCAATTTTGGTGAATGATTCTCGTATTGATCTCACTTATGGTTAATGATTCTCATAATGATCTCACTTTTGGTTAATGATTCTCATAATGATCTCACTTTTGGTTAATGATTCTCATAATAATCTCACTTTTGGTTAATGATTCTCATAATAATCTCACTTATGGTTAATTATTCTCATAATGATCTCACTTATGGTTAATGATTCTCATAATGATATCACTTATGGTTAATGATTCTCATAATGATCTCACTTATGGTTAATGATTCTCATAATGATCTCACTTATGGTTAATGATTCTCATATTGATCTCACTTTTGGTTAATTATTCTCATAATAATCTCACTTATGGTTAATGATTCTCATAATAATCTCACTTATGGTTCATGATTCTCATAATGATCTCACTTGTGGTTAATGATTCTCATATTGATCTCACTTTTGGTTAATGATTCTCATATTGATCTCACTTTTGGTTAATGATTCTCATAATGATCTCACTTGTGGTTAATGATTCTCATATTGATCTCACTTATGGTTAATGATTCTCATAATGATCTCACTTTTGGTTAATGATTCTCATAATGATCTCACTTTTGGTTAATGATTCTCATAATAATCTCACTTTTGGTGAATGATTCTCATAATAATCTCACTTATGGTTAATGATTCTCATAATGATCTCACTTATGGTTAATGATTCTCATAATGATATCACTTATGGTTAATGATTCTCATAATGATCTCACTTATGGTTAATGATTCTCATAATGATCTCACTTATGGTTAATGATTCTCATAATGATCTCACTTATGGTTAATGATTCTCATAATGATATCACTTATGGTTAATGATTCTCATCATGATCTCACTTATGGTTAATGATTCTCATAATGATCTCACTTATGGTTAATGATTCTCATAATGATCTCACTTATGGTTAATGATTCTCATAATGATCTCACTTATGGTTAATGATTCTCATATTGATCTCACTTTTGGTTAATGATTCTCATAATAATCTCACTTATGGTTAATGATTCTCATAATAATCTCACTTTTGGTTTATGATTCTCATCATGATCTCACTTTTGGTTCATGATTCTCATAATGATCTCACTTATGGTTAATGATTCTCATAATGATCTCACTTATGGTTAATGATTCTCATAATGATCTCACTTTTGGTTAATGATTCTCATAATGATCTCACTTATGGTTATTGATTCTCATAATGATCTCACTTTTGGTTAATGATTCTCATAATGATCTCACTTTTGGTTAATGATTCTCATAATGATCTCACTTTTGGTTAATGATTCTCATATTGATCTCACTTATGGTTAATGATTCTCATAAAGATCTCACTTTTGGTTAATGATTCTCATAATGATCTCACTTTTGGTTAATGATTCTAATAATGATCTCACTTATGGTTAATGATTCTCATAATGATCTCACTTTTGGTTAATGATTCTCATAATGATCTCACTTTTGGTTAATGATTCTCACAATGATCTCACTTATGGTTAATGATTCTCATAATGATCTCACTTATGGTTAATGATTCTCATAATGATCTCACTTATGGTTAATGATTCTCACAATGATCTCACTTATGGTTAATGATTCTCATAATGATCTCACTTATGGTTAATGATTCTCATAATGATATCACTTATGGTTAATGATTCTCATAATAATCTCACTTATGGTTAATGATTCTCATAATGATCTCACTTATGGTTAATGATTCTCATAATGATCTCACTTATGGTTAATGATTCTCATAATGATCTCACTTTTGGTTAATGATTCTCACAATGATCTCACTTATGGTTAATGATTCTCATAATGATCTCACTTATGATTAATGATTCTCATAATGATCTCACTTATGGTTAATGATTCTCATAATGATATCACTTATGGTTAATGATTCTCATAATAATCTCACTTATGGTTAATGATTCTCATAATGATCTCACTTATGGTTAATGATTCTCATAATCTCGCTTATGGTTAATGATTCTCATAATGATCTCACTTATGGTTAATGATTCTCATAATGATATCACTTATGGTTAATGATTCTCATAATGATCTCACTTATGGTTAATGATTCTCACAATTATCTCACTTATGGTTAATGATTCTCATAATAATCTCACTTATGGTTAATGATTCTCATAATGATCTCACTTTTGGTTAATGATTCTCATAATGATCTCACTTATGGTTCATGAGAGTTTGATGATGTTATGATAAAATATCACAGAAGAATAATGGTCAAAATAAGTCACAGAAATAAAAGCATTCTTAAAGGTACGTTAAAAGGTGTAGTGCTTCAAGGCAGGGTTAAGGGTTACGTTAAAAGGTATCGTGCTTAAAGGTAGGGTTAAGGGTTACGTTAAAAGGTGCAGTGCTTAAAGGTAGGGTTATGGGTTACGTTAAAAGGTATAGTGCTTAAAGGTTGGGTTATGGGTTATGTTAAAAGGTGTCGTGCTCAAAGGTAGGGTTATGGGTTACGTTAAAAGTTGTCGTGCTTAAAGGTCGGGTTATACTTATGGGTTATGTTAAAAGGTGTCGTGCTTAAAGGTAGGGTTAAGAGTTACGTTAAAAGGTGAAGTGCTTCAAGGTAGGGTTAAGGGTTACGTGAAAAGGTGAAGTGCTTCAAGGATATGTTAAAAAAGTTGTAAGATGTGGTTCAGGTATTTTGAAGGTTTTAAAGTTTGTCTTTGTCTTTGTTTAACCAAAGGTTTCTAAGTGTGTCTTTGTCTTTGTCTGTGTTTAACCGAAGGTTTCTAAGTGTGTCTTTGTCTTTGTCTGTGTTTAACCGGAGATTTCTAAGTGTGTCTTTGTCTTTGTCTGTGTTTAACCGAAGGTTTCTAAGTTTCTCTTTGTCTGTGTTTAACCGAAGATTTCTAAGTTTGTCTTTGTCTGTGTTTAACCGAAGGTTTCTAAGTTTGTCTTTGTCTGTGTTTAACCAAAGGTTTCTAAGTTTGTCTTTGTCTGTGTTTAACCGAAGGTTTCTAAGTTTGTCTTTGTCTGTGTTTAACCGAAGGTTTCTAAGTTTGTCTTTGTCTGTGTTTAACCGAAGGTTTCTAAGTTTGTCTTTGTCTGTGTTTAACCGAAGGTTTCTAAGTTTGTCTTTGTCTTTGTCTGTGTTTAACCGAGGGTTTCTAAGTTTGTCTTTGTCTTTGTCTGTGTTTAACAGAAGGTTTCTAAGTTTGTCTTTGTCTGTGTTTAACCGAAGGTTTCTAAGTTTGTCTTTGTCTTTGTCTGTGTTTAACCGAAGATTTCTAAGTTTGTCTTTGTCTGTGTTTAACCGAAGGTTTCTAAGTTTGTCTTTGTCTGTGTTTAACCGAAGGTTTCTAAGTTTGTCTTTGTCTTTGTCTGTGTTTAACCGAAGGTTTCTAAGTTTGTCTTTGTCTGTGTTTAACCGAAGGTTTCTAAGTTTGTCTTTGTCTGTGTTTAACCGAAGGTTTCTAAGTTTGTCTTTGTCTGTGTTTAACCGAGGGTTTCTAAGTTTGTCTTTGTCTGTGTTTAACCGAGGGTTTCTAAGTTTGTCTTTGTCTTTGTCTGTGTTTAACCGAAGGTTTCTAAGTTTGTCTTTGTCTATGTCTGTGTTTAACCGAAGGTTTCTAAGTTTGTCTGTGTGTGTTTAACCGAAGGTTTCTAAGTTTGTCTTTGTCTGTGTTTAACCGAAGATTTCTAAGTTTGTCTTTGTCTGTGTTTAACCGAAGGTTTCTAAGTTTGTCTTTGTCTGTGTTTAACCGAGGGTTTCTAAGTTTGTCTTTGTCTTTGTCTTTGTCTGTGTTTAACCGCAGGTTTCTAAGTTTGTCTTTGTCTGTGTTTAACCGAAGGTTTCTAAGTTTGTCTTTGTTTAACCGAAGGTTGCTAAGTTTGTCTTTGTCTGTGTTTAACCGAGGGTTTCTAAGTTTGTCTTTGTCTGTGTTTAACCGAAGGTTTCTAAGTTTGTCTTTGTCTGTGTTTAACCGCAGGTTTCTAAGTTTGTCTTTGTCTGTGTTTAACCGAAGGTTTCTAAGTTTGTCTTTGTTTAACCGAAGGTTTCTAAGTTTGTCTTTGTCTGTGTTTAACCGAAGGTTTCTAAGTTTGTCTTTGTCTGTGTTTAACCGAAGGTTTCTAAGTTTGTCTTTGTCTCTGTCTGTGTTTAACCGAAGGTTTCTAAGTTTGTCTTTGTCTGTGTTTAACCGAAGGTTCCTAAGTTTGTCTTTGTCTCTGTCTGTGTTTCACCTCACCCCTGCGTAGCCTTGCTGGGGACAGAGCCGGATGGGACACCGTTCGTCCGACAGCTCATCCCGTGTCCCCGTTGCCTCTTGACGCCATCATCACCCAGCACGAAGGAGCAGACCCGGTCGGACCCCAGCTTGGCCATCCTCAACGCCCCGGAGCAGTCGTCCCACATGTTCCGCCTGGAGGAATGCTTGCTGAGGGCAGTGACCGACGACCGGATGTTATGTCCCAAGCATCCTGATCGACCGGTACCGCTGCCGCAGCTTGTACCGGAAGTCTTCATGACGGATTTCCCACGCAGGTCTGATGGATGTGATGAGCAATCCACGTACCGTGACGTCTTAAGGGATTATCCTCAAATTTCATCAGATCGCATGGAAAATACAAGATTGTTTTTTTCTTGGAGCGAAACACGAATTTATCCCAATGTTATCCACCCAGTTGAAGTTATCCGGGTTGATAACCCACATGTTGTTTTTCAGGTTTTCATTTTCTTATCCCACAATATATTCATTTTGTTAACTATTTCTTTTTGGCTGATAACTTGTTAACCTTTGCTCATTAACTTGTACTGTTCACACACATCCTACCTCTTCAACTACAGTGTGCTCATTGACATATACAGTGTGTACACATCCACAATAAACCATAATAATGACATCATAATGATCATATTACAGCTCATTAACATATACAGTGTGTACACATCCACAATAAACCATAATAATGACATCATAATGATCATATTACAGCTCATTGACATATACAGTGTGTACCCATCCACATTTAACCACAACAATGACATCATAATGATCATATTACAGCTCATTGACATATACAGTGTGTCCACATCCACAATACACCACAACAATGACATCATAATGATCATATTACAGCTCATTAACATATACAGTGTGTACACATCCACAATAAACCACAACAATGATATCATAATGATCATATTACACATCATTGACATATACAGTGTGTATACATCCACAATAAACCATAATAATGACATCATAATGCTCATATTACAACTCATTGACATATACAGTATGTACACATACACAATTAACCAGAATAATGACATCATAATGATCATATTACAGCTCATTGACATATACAGTGTGTACACATCCACAATTAACCAGAATAATGACATCATAATGATCATACTACAGCTCATTGACATATACAGTGTGTACACATCCACAATAAACCATAATAATGACATCATAATGATAATATTACAGCTCATTGACATATACAGTGTGTACACATCCACAATAAACCATAATAATGACCATAATGATCATATTACAGCTCATTGACATATACAGTATGTACACATCCACAATAAACCACAACAATGACATCATAATGATCATATTACAGCTCATTGACATATACAGTGTGTACACATCCACAATAAACCATAATAATGACATCATAATGATAATATTACAGCTCATTGACATATACAGTGTGTACACATCCACAATAAACCATAATAATGACATCATAATGATCATATTTCAGCTCATTAACATATACAGTGTGTACACATTCACAATAAACCATAATAATGACATCATAATGATCATATTACAGCTCATTAACATATACAGTGTGTACACATCCACAATAAACCACAACAATGACATCATAATGATCATATTACACATCATTGACATATACAGTGTGTAGACATCCACAATAAACCATAATAATGACATCATAATGCTCATATTACAACTCATTGACATATACAGTATGTACACATCCACAATTAACCAGAATAATGACATCATAATGATCATATTGCAGCTCATTGACATATACAGTGTGTACACATCCACAATAAACCATAATAATGACATAATAATGATAATATTACAGCTCATTGACATATACAGTGTGTACACATCCACAATAAACCATAATAATGACCATAATGATCATATTACAGCTCATTGACATATACAGTGTGTACACATCCACAATAAACCACAACAATGACATCATAATGATCATATTACAGCTCATTGACATATACAGTGTGTACACATCCACAATAAACCATAATAATGACATCATAATGATAATATTACAGCTCATTGACATATACAGTGTGTACACATCCACAATAAACCACAACAATGACATCATAATGATCATATTACAGCTCATTAACATATACAGTGTGTACACATCCACAAGAAACCATAATAATGACATCATAATGATCATATTACAGCTCATTGACATATACAGTGTGTACACATCCACAATAAACCACAATGACATCATAATGATCATATTACAGCTCATTGACATATACAGTGTGTACACATCCACAATAAACCATAATAATGACATCATAATGATCATATTACAGCTCATTGACATATACAGTGTGTACACATCCACAATAAACCATAATGACATCATAATAATCATATTACAGCTCATTAACATATACAGTATGTACACATCCACAATATACCATAATAATGACATCATAATGATCATATTACAGCTCATTGACATATACAGTGTGTACACATCCACAATAAACCACAACAATGACATCATAATGATCATATTACAGGTCATTGACATATACAGTGTGTACACATCCACAATAAACCATAATAATGACATCATAATGATCATATTACAGCTCATTGACATATACAGTGTGTACACATCCATAATTAACCATAATAATGACATCATAATGATCATATTACAGGTCATTGACATATACAGTGTGTACACATCCACAATAAACCATAATGACATAATAATGCTCGTATTACAACTCATTGACATATACAGTATGTACACATCCACAATTAACCAGAATAATGACATCATAATGATCATATTACAGCTCATTGACATATACAGTGTGTAGACATCCACAATAAACCATAATAATAACATCATAATGATCATATTACAGCTCATTGACATATACAGTGTGTACACATCCACAATAAACCATAATGACATCATAATGATCATATTTCAGCTCATTAACATATACAGTGTGTACACATCCACAATTAACCATAATAATGACATCATAATGCTCATATTACAACTCATTGACATATACAGTATGTACACATCCACAATTAACCAGAATAATGACATCATAATGATCATATTACAGCTCATTGACATATACAGTGTGTAGACATCCACAATAAACCATAATAATGACATCATAATGATCATATTACAGCTCATTGACATATACAGTGTGTACACATCCACAATAAACCATAATGACATCATAATGATCATATTTCAGCTCATTGACGTATACAGTGTGTACACATCCACAATAAACCATATTGACATCATAATGATCATATTTCAGCTCATTAACATATACAGTGTGTACACATCCACAATAAACCACAACAATGACATCATAATGATCATATTACAGCTCATTGACATATACAGTATGTACACATCCACAATTAACCAGAATAATGACATCATAATGATCATATTACAGCTCATTGACATATACAGTGTGTAGACATCCACAATAAACCATAACAATGACATCATAATGATCATATTACAGCTCATTGACATATACAGTGTGTACACATCCACAATTTACCATAACAATGACATCATAATGATCATATTCCAGCTCATTAACATATACAGTGTGTCCACATCCACAATTAACCATAACAATGACATCATATTGATCATATTACAGCTCATTGACATATACAGTGTGTACACATCCACAATAAACCATAACAATGACATCATAATGATCCTATTACAACTCATTGACATATACAGTGTGTACACATCCACAATAAACCATAACAATGACATCATAATGATCATATTACAGGTCATTGACATATACAGTGTGTACACATCCACAATAAACCAAAATAATGACATCATAGAAATGATCATATTACAGCTCATTAACATATACAGTGTGCACACACCCACAATAAACCACAACAATGACATCATAATGATCATATTACAGCTCATTTGCATATACAGTGTGTACACATCCACAATAAACCATAACAATGACATCATAATGATCATATTACAGGTCATTGACATATACAGTGTGTACACATCCACAATAAACCATAATAATGACATCATAATGATCCTATTACAGCTCATTGTGTTAAAAGTGAAACAAATGTCAAATCCATTACCTTCATATTTATTAAGACTGAGCAATTAATAATTTCTGGTGAAATTTCTGAAAATATAAAACACCCTGGATGTACTATGATGTACCACATCATTTAAATATAGAAATAAATATTGCTATACAGCAGTGTAATTGGTTTTACTATCATTGTATCTCCTGAGTAAATCAAGTGGAGCATTGCCATCTTATGCCCGTTAAAAACATCCTCTGTTGTTGTAAATTAATATTCTCAAGCGCCCTGTGGTTTTTTTTTTGAGCAGCCATCATTTATTGCAGGTACTTTCTGGAGTCCTCAGAGTTGACCATTGTTGATGGAGATGCTGGATATTTGGGTCAAGGTGGCAGTGGCACCACCATCCGCCGTGCTCATTACCAGGGAAAGGTCGTGGCTCTCAAAATCTTCACCATCCAGTCATGTAATGAAGATGGTAAGTGTTGGGGGTTTGCTAACTCTTTTTTTTCTTCTTTTTTTTGGGGTGGCGGTTCACCAACTTTTTAAATATATTTTTTTGGGGGGGAGGGGGGGGGGGGGGGGGGGTTCACCAACTTTTTTTAACGGGGTCACCAACTTCTTTGTTTTTTTTTTTTTTTGACGGGGGGTGTCACCAACTTTTTTGGGGGGGGGGGGGGGGGTCACCAACTTTTTAAATATCTTTTTGGGGGGGGGGGGGTTCACCAACTTTTTTTAGGGAGGGTCACCAACTTTTTTTATTTTATTTTTTTGGCGGGGGGTTCACCAACTTTTTTTTAAATATATTTTTTTGGGGGGGGGGGGGGGGGTTCACCAACTTTTTGGGGGGGTCACCAACTTTTTTTGGGGAGGGGGTTCACCAACTTTTTAAAAATATTATTTTTGGGGGGGGGGGGTTCCACCAACTTTTTGGGGGGGGGGGGTCACCAACTTTTTTATTTTTATTTTTTGGGGTGGTGGTTCACCAACTTTTTTTATTTTATTTTTTTGGCGGGGGGTTCACCAACTTTTTTTTATATTATTTTTTTTGTTGGGGGGGGGGGGCGGTTCACGTCACAACTTTTTTGGGGGGGGGGTGTCACCAAACGTTTTGGGGGGGGGGTTCACCAACTTTTTAAAATATTATTTGGGGGGGGGGGGGGGGGTTCACCAACTTTTTTTTTTTTTGCTGGATGCTGCATTACCCCATTGGTTATCCAATAGACCAATAGAGAGTGCACCTTGTGTGATCCGGCCACAGATGACATGCTTCGGGACTTGTATGCAAACCGGATTGCCCGAGTGTTTGCCGAGTTTCGTCTTGAGGCCCGAATGCTGCAAAGCCCTTCGGCACCCGTGCATACCGGCTCTGCTTGGGGTCATGCTGTGCCCGCCCTGCCTGGCACTGGAACTCGCCCCGCATGGCAGCTTGCGCCTCGTCTGGATGCCGCGGACCCAGGTAATTTAAACCCTTTTACCCACCAAACTCAGCGAGCGAGTCACGTGGTCCTTTTCAGAAATTTCTTGTTCCACTTCCTCTTCGTTCATAACTTTACGAATGTTGTAGCAAACGTTTTGACAACAAAATAATCACAATCCAGATGGAGACCTGTTCTCACAATTGTCTTGGCAAAGTGAGCGTTAATCTTGGGAGTCTTATTCATTCCTTGAGAGTCTTTTGACACAAATTCTATAAACGAGGTGAAAGAGTGGAATATCGAGGAAAAATGACGCTCGGGGCGAGATGTCAAATTGCCATCGCAACTCAAATGCTGAATTAAACACAAAACCCAATAAAATAACTTTATTACGAAACAAATTAGCTACAGTACATTTGCAAGTAAACAGGTAAAGTTTTGTTTTCTACCTTTGTTTTGTTTTGTTTTCAAAAAAATGTGGAATATTATGTAAAACAATGAATCTTTGATAAATTGTATAAACATTGGAGCCCAACTTATTTCAATAGGATGACAGAAGTATTCCAAAAGCATAAATACAATGTCACTTCGACGTCCTCGCGTTAAGAGAAGAAAAACGTAGGGGCAATACCTCTGGTGCTCACCTGGGAGAATAAACATTATACTGCACTGACTAAAGGTATTTTAAAAACCAATTTGAATGGTTGCTGGAAGACAGGCAGCATGTAGAATCATACTAACATAATCATAAGACTTTACACAAACAAACAAAAAAATACCTATTCTGGGGGGCAACCTCCCCCCCCTCCCCCACCCCCCCCCCCCCCCCCCCCACACCTTCCCACCCCGTGTACCTCCTCAGACCCCAATTTTTCCAGTGTTTTGAACAAACATTGGTACATCACGGATGATGAAGGTTGTGGTGAAGTGTCATCAGAATTGTGCGTGTAGGTTCTGAGAAATAAGCAAATACCTATTTTGGGGAGCAAGCCCCCCCCCCCCCCCCATAGATCACTTTGGACCCGAATTTTTTAAATGCCAGGAACAAACATTGGTACATCACGGGTGATGAAGGTTGTGGTGAAGTGTCATCAGAATTGCACGTGCAGTTTCTGAGAAGAAAGGAAATATCTATTTTTGGGGGGTTGGAGGGGGGGGCAGGGGGAGGGTAAAACCTGGACCCACTTTGACCTCCGGTAAACCCCCTTAGACCCCGATTCCTTTAATGCAGTGAACAAACTTTAGTCACAACACAACAAATATAATTTGTGCCAAATTTGGTCGCAATCCAATCAGCGGTTTCGAAGAAGAAGTTGCAAGTGTTTATTGACTGACTGACTGACGGACTAACGGATGGACTGACGGACTCATGGACTGAAGGATGGACTGACGGACTGAAGGATGGACTGACGGACTGATGGAATGACGGATGGACTGATGGACTAACGGATGGACTGATGGATTGACGGATGGACTGACTGACGGACGGACGGACTAACGGATGGACTGACGGACTCATGGACTGAAGGATGGACTGACGGACGGACGGACTGATTGACGGACGGACTGACGGACGGATTGACAACACTCCATCGCAGAAGCTCCACTGAACTTCGTTCCAGGTGAGCTAAAAAGAGAAGAAAAACGGCTGCAGAAGCAACCTCATCATGCTGACCTTGCCAAGATGGAAGCAGAGAGAACGAGAGCTCCGCGATGATGATAACTTATTTATTGATCACAAGAGAATCCTGACACTGACGGACGTTGTCTGTGAAATACGTTGTCTTTCACCTCTGACACTGACGGGAAGGGGACTTTTACAAGTACGACTTCTCAAGATTTTGCTAAGATGGCGATCAGCAGCCATGTCGCATCAGCCCTCTCCTGTCGCACCCTGAGGTCATGTAGCTTCTCCCCTCTGTGAAGCGCCATGTCGCATCAGCCCGCCACACCTCGGCCTTCAAAAGGGGAATTCACCAATTTTTGCTTACGTAATAAATAGATGATATCGTGTTTATCCGATACGATTTGAAATAAAATAAAGAAAATTAATTTTCAACCTTTAAAAATCGTGCGAATAAATCTTATACCTTTCTCACCCGTACAAATGAGCTGTGAACACTAATGAGGTGTAAACGGTGGCAGTCTGCTTAGTTTCCCGGCATGCCACGCGCTCATTTTTCCCCGCCCCTCTCTCCGGGATATCGTTGGCTGCAACCATTGGTCAGCAAACGGAGGGCGGGGCCATTTGCACATTTTAAATCCTCCCTTCGCTTGCACTTTCATGCGCCGCAACAAAATGGTACGAAGTGTCAATAATGATAGATGCAAAAGGAAAAATTTGCCGCCCCCCCAAAAGTGCCGCTCGTGGCGACCGCCCCTTTCGCTCCCCCCCACCTCTCCCCCAATGATGTCTGCCTCGAGATTTTCAAATAACGTTGAAGACGTGGAGCTGAGTGCCACCTGGGCTTGATTCTTTCACAGAAAACTGATGTCATCGAATGGCGATGAGGCCAACGTAATGATTTATTCTGACATTTTGAGGCCACCTCTTTGGCATCAGATTGTCAGAACATGTGTATTTTATGCCTCCGCCCCCGAAGGTGTATGTTTTTGGGTTGTCCGTCCGTCCGTCCGGGCTAAACCTCGATTTTCTCAGCAACCACATGTCCGATTGAGACAAAACTTTCAGGGTAGGAGTGACACCCATGCAGAATGTTTTTATCACAATTGTGACATCATAGGTCACGTGGTATGGCAGCCATCTTGGAATAAACACAAATAATTAGAAAATTATTTATCGGAAACCGCTGAAAGGAAAATTTTTAAACTTGGCACATTGTCAAGTACTTCCAATGGGGAACAAAAGCATGATAATGATGACATTGTGGTGCAATGCACACACAACTCGTTTGTCAAAAAGGTAGGCCACCACGCGTTGAACAAAACCAAACACTTTATTCTATGCTCGCACGTAAGCACTGGGCGGGCTCGACTTTCGAGCCCGCGTATATATCCCGAGGCCACGCCTTGCCCTCGGGTGTGGCCGGTCGGCCGAAAGGCGGGGCATGTAATCCAGTTGAACCCTGAGCCTCATGACTCCTTTGCTCCGGGCGTGGCCCGAGCCTTGCTTCCACGTCCGGTCGCTCGCGTCACCCACTGGTGCGCGGAATTATGACCCACTGGCATTGTGTCCGCCACACTCGCCCCCCCAGAATTCCCGCGCACCTGAAGGGTGAGCTTGCGGGGAGGCCGGATGACCCGGCCGAAACGCCCTCTGGCAATGCGTGCAGGGCTGGGGGGTGGCGGGACGGCGGGGGTGGGGGGTCTGCACGCCGGGGGACGGCCTCGACGCGGAGGCGGAGCTGCTTGCGGGGGGTGGTCCAGGTCGAGGTGGGCTGGCTTGAGGCGGTCCACGGAGATGCGATCTGAAGTACCGCCGATGTCCACGGTGAAGTGCTTATCCCCGGTCTCCAGCACACGGAAGGACCCGTCGTACGGGGGCCGCAGCGGTGCCCGGTGGACGTCGTGCCGGACAAAAACGTACTCCGCCGTGTGAAGCTCCAGGGTGACGTGTGAGGACGGGCAACCGTGGTGTGCCGTCGGCACCGGGGCGAACCTCCTGGCGGTCTCCTGAAGGGTGGAGCGCTGGTGCATCGCGGAACAAGGTGCCGTGGAGTCGGGGATGAATTCGCCCGGTACCCGCAGCGGTTGTCCGAAGACCAGCTCCGCCGAGGACGCACGCAGGTCGTCCTTGGGCGCCGTCCTGAGGCCCAGCAGGACCCAGGGGAGCCTATCGGCCCAGCTGCCATCGCAGAGGCTGGCCCGAAGCGCGGCCTTCATCGAGTGATGGAAGCGCTCGCACAGGCTGTTGGCCTGGGGGTGGTAGGCCGTGGTGCGGTGCAGCTTGATGCCGAGCCCTTGCGCCACCGCTCCCCAGAGCTCCGAGGTGAACTGGGGGCCGCGGTCGGACGAGATGTCCGAGGGGGCGCCGAACAGAGCAACCCAAGTGGCGATGAAAGCTTGCGCGACGTCAGCCGCAGCCATCGCCGCCAATGGCACGGCCTACGGCCACCGGGTGGTGCGGTCCACCATGGTGAGGAGATGGGTGAAACCCCGCGAGGGGGGCAGAGGTCCCACCAAGTCGACGTGTACATGGTCGAACCGACGTTCGGGCACCGTAAACAGGGCCAACGGGGCCTGGTTGTGGCGGTGGACCTTCACGCGCTGGCATGCGAGGCACGTTCTGGCCCAGTCGCGGACGTTCTTCCGGAGGCCATGCCAGACGAACTTTGCCGCGACAAGCTTCTGGGAGGCCTTCGTGCCCGGGTGGGACAGGCCGTGGATGGCGTCAAAAACCGGGCGCTGCCAGCCAGCGAGCACGATGGGGCGAGGCCGACCGAGGGAGACGTCGCACAAGAGGGCAGTGCCCACGATATTGAATGGTACCTCGGTGACGCGGAGGCCCGTGACGGGGGTCCGAAAGGCCTGGACATCGGGGTCGGTGGTCTGGTCCGCCGCCATCCGGGCATAGTCGATCCCGAGGTGGACCGCCTGTGCGACGGACCGGGAAAGGCAATCTGCCACCGGGTTGTCCTTACCCGCGACGTGTCGGATGTCCATCGTGTATTCGGACATGGCAGAGAGGTGCCGCTGCAGCCGGGCCGACAACGGCTCGGCGACATTGGCCATCGCGAAAACAAGGGGCTTGTGATCGACGAAGGCCGTGAACGGGCGGCCCTCGAGAAGATGTCGGAAGTGTCGGACCGCCAGGTGGAGCCCGAGAAGCTCGCGGTCGAAGGTGCTGTACCGGCGTTCGTGCAGGTGGAGCAGCCGGCTAAAAAACGCCAGCGGCTGCCAAGCACCATTCACCCACTGTTCGTGCACCGCGCCCACCGCGTAGTCTGACGCGTCGGTGATGAGGGCGATTGGTGCATCGGGCGCCGGGTGTGCCAGCATGGTGGCGTTGGCCAAGGCCAGCTTCGCGCCCGCAAATGCCGCGTCCATCTGCTCCGTTGAGGCGATATCACCTTTGCCCGGCTTCCCCCAGAGGGCCTCGTGCAGGGGGCGCAGGAGCTGGGCGACGCGGGGCACGAAGCGGTGATAAAAATTCACCATGCCCAGGAATTCAGCCCCTTGATCGTGCGGGGGCGCGGGAAACTCCTGACCGCCTCCACCTTGGCTGGTAAAGGGATGGCCCCGTGCCTGGTGATGCGGAGCCCCAGGAGGTCGATGGCGGTGACGCCGAACCGGCACTTCACGGGGTTGATTATCAGGCCATGCTGGCCCAGGCGTTCGAAGAGCATGCGGAGATGGAGTAGGTGCTCCTCCCGGGACGCGCTCGCGACTAGGATGTCGTCCAGGTAGACGTAGACGAAGGACAAGTCGCGCAAGACGTTGTCCATGAGCCGCTGGAACGCCTGGGCCGCATTTTTCAACCCAAAAGGCATCCGCAAGAACTCGAAGAGGCCGAAAGGTGTTATAACGGCCGTCTTCGGTACGTCTTCCAGTTTTACGGGGACCTGGTGGTAGCCCCGGATGAGGTCCACCTTGGAAAAAATGGTCGTTTTCGCCAACCGGGCGGAAAAGTCCTGAATGTGCGGGACCGGGTAGCGGTCGGGGGTGGTGGCGTCGTTGAGCTGGCGGTAGTCACCGCACAGCCGCCATCCGCCGCCGGGCTTGGGCACAATGTGCAGCGGTGAGGCCCATGCGCTGTTGGAGCGCCGGACGATGCCCAGCCACTCCAGCGTGGCGAAGCCGCTTTCGCAACGGCGAGCTTCGTTGGGTCGAGGCGGCGCGCTCGGGCATAGACCGGTGGTCCGACGGTGGGAATATGGTGTTCCACCCCGTGTTTGACGGCCACCGCTGAAAAGGTGGGCCGCGTGAGTGCCGGGAAACTGGCGAGGAGGCGGGTAAACTCGTCCGCTGCCGGAAGCGTACAGACCAACCTCGCCGGGACAGAACCGCTCAGCAAGCCGCTTTGTAAGCCGCTCGGTGAGCCGCCCAGCGAGCTGCTCAACGAGCCGCTCAGCGAGCAAGCGAGCGAGCTGAAGGTTTCGGCCTGGACGAGGCATCTGCACTTAACGTCCACCAACAGCCCATGCGCACAAAGGAAATCCGCACCGAGCAGGGCCATTGGCACGCTGGCGGTGACGAAAGACCATTGGAAGCGCTGTCCCCCGAACCGCAGCGAGAGACGACGCTTCCCGAATGTGCGGATGGGAGTTCCATTGGCGGCGAGCAAGGCGGGGCCCCGGCCCGCGGCTTGCTTGTCGGACGCGGAGGCAGGGAGGACGCTTACCTGCGCTCCAGTGTCGCACAGAAATCGACGACCAGACAAGGTGTCTGTGATGAAAAGGAGGCTGCCGGAATGGCCGACGCTCATGGCCGCAAGTGAGCGCCGGCCCGCTCGTTTCCCGACCCGTCGAAAGAGCATGGCGGGCGACACGCCCTGGCCTTGCGGCCGAACCTGGCATGATAATAGCACCAGGTTTGCCCCGGTGGTGGCTGCCGCGTCGGTCGTGACGGCGGTGGTGGACGGGGTGTAGCAGCGGCCACGAGGGGCTCAGGGGGCGCTGAAGCCTCCGCACCGGGATCCATTACAGCAGCGCTATACGTCGGCCGCGTGTCGCAGTCCGCAAAAAATTTGTCCGCCTCTCTGGCCAGGGCGCGGGGTTCCGTTATGGCCAAACCGGCCAGCGCGAGCCCCACCTGCGCAGGTAGCTGGCGGAGGAAAAGCGCTCGGAAAAGGAAATCCGGGTGTTTGTCTCCAAGAAGGGACAACATATAGTCCATCCGAATGGACGGTCGTGTGTCGCCGAGGGCGGGAAGGTCAAGGAGGCGGTCGGCGCGGTCGGCCTCCGTGAGCCCGAACGTGGTGAGGAGAAGTCGTTTGAGTGGCGCGTACTTGTGGGCGCCCGGCGGGTGCCGAAGGAAGGACACGACGCGGGTGGCAGTGCCGGGCCCGAGGGCGGTGACCACGTGAAAGTACATGGTGTCGTCCGCTGTGATGCCCCGGAGCTGGAATTGGGCCTCGGCCTGCACAAACCAAACGTCGGCCTGTGCTTCCCAGAACTCGGGGAGTTTGACGGCGACAACGTTGGTAGCCATGGCGCGTTCAGGGGTCAGCTACGGCTGAACCAGTCGAGGTCACCAGTGTGGTGCGATGCACACACAACTCGTTTGTCAAAAAGGTAGGCCACCACGCGTTGAACAAAACCAAACACTTTATTCTATGCTCGCACGTAAGCACTGGGCGGGCTCGACTTTCGAGCCCGCGTATATATCCCGAGGCCACGCCTTGCCCTCGGGCGTGGCCGGTCGGCCGAAAGGCGGGGCATGTATTCCAGTTCAACCCTGAGCCTCAGGACTCCTTTGCTCCGGGCGTGGCCCGAGCCTTGCTTCCACGTCCGGTCGCTCGCGTCACCCACTGGTGCGCGGAATTATGACCCACTGGCATTGTGTCCGCCACAACATCATAGATGAAGTGGTATACCAGCCAAAATGTTATTATCGAATTCCTTATCCTAAAAATCTGAAATTACATGCACATGATCTATGACCCATTTGTATTGAAATATTAAATTTATGACATCATAGGTCACATGTTTTGGCAGCCATATTGGATTTAACCTAACACCTTTAAAAAAACATCTTCTCCCAAACCAGCAAATCGATTGACTCAAAACTTTACGTGTGTAAAGGATGTAAAATATGATCACGAAAACATCATTGGTCACATGGTGTGTCAACCATATTGGATTGAAGGAAAACGTTCAATAATTATATCTCTGAAACCACTCACCCTATGGATGCGAAAGGTTGCAAATATCATCTAACACCAATGTTGCATATAGTTTTAAAATGATGATATCGTCAGTCATCGTAATGATGACATCATGTGGTTTGGCAGACATCTTGGATAGAAAAACGAACCTTATCCGATCGACATGAAATTTCACAAACTTGATCTCCTACCCATACATATGCAGAGTGTACATTTTAAAGGTCATATGTCATGTGGTATGGCAGCCATATTAGCTTGAAAGCCGATATGTTTTACAAAAATCCCTTCTCTGAAGCCGCTTCACCAATCAATGTGAAACCTGTCATGGCTGGTGAAAATGTGATACTTGAAATCACCTGAAGGGATTTAAATCAAACTTGTTTATTTTTAGGACCATGAACGAGGGCAGCTACCTGTTGTAGGACTACAATGAATATGAATGAATGATCGTTTTAAGGCCATTTTCCCCGCTAGAGCGGGGGTTAGCCTTGCGGGCCCCATGACAATCATGGTTCCCTGTTTGAGGCAATGTTTTATGGCCGATGCCCTTCCTGGTGCCAACCCTTAGTCGCCTCTTACGATGCGCAGGTATACGGTGTACCTATTCTAAACCGGGGTACACACCGGGATCATTCATCCCAGCAAGCTGGTACTCAATTTGCCGACCTCGGAAGGATGACAGGCTGAGTCAACCCCCCAGGTGTTAATTTAGCGATCATCCGGGATTCGAACCCAGGATCCTAGGATCCCAAGCCGGCACCCTAACCGCTAAGCCAACACCAGGATGAGGTATATTGGAGGTATACTACGCGGAGGCATATTGGCGATTGGCGAGTTAATTTAATCAATGATCATAAATCACTCGTTCTTAAAATTTTTTTGTTTGTCTACCAACCAATTTGCCAAGCAGCTCCAAAGTGAGTCTTTGATATATAAAATTAATTATTTTGTCATCCAAAATGGAGCTACTTGGGAGGTAACTGAGTGTTGTACCATTCTTACTGTGACAATTGAGTATTCTCCTGTACCCCGCCCCCTTACTTTTCTTCTATTCTTATTCTTCTCCACACCAGTTTCAGTACCACTGGGCCCACTGATAAGCTACAAGGTGGCACACCAGGTAGCGCTGGCGCTGGCCTACCTCCACCGCAAGGACATAATTTTCTGTGACCTGAAGTCTGACAACGTACTCATGTGGTCCCTGAATCCCAATGAAACAGTCAACGCTAAACTTTCCGACTACGGCATTTCACGCCTTTCCTTTGGACAAGGGGCTCGAGGCACTGAGGGGACACCTGGGTATCAGGCGCCTGAAGTCTGTCCAGGAATAGTCTATGATGAGAAGGTTAGTATGAATTAATTTGAACAATTACGCTTTACTGACTCTCAAAGTATCAATAAATTCCAGTAGAAGAGTCAATAATTTTGAATTGTTGTGGTTGTTATTGTTGTTGTATAGCCCCGAACAGTTCTCTCGAACAAGCCCGCAGTATGGAGACAGCCAATGAATCTTGCAGGAGCGACCCATAGATCCCCCACATCCAGGATGGTGTACCCCCACCTTCAAGAAGTCAGGGTCATCACAAGAGAGAGAAGAGGGAAAGAGAGAGGGAGAAAAAAGAGGGAAAGAGAAAGAGAGAGAGAAGAGGGAAAGAGAAAGAGAGAGAGAAGAAGGAAAGAGAAAGAGAAGAGGGAAAGAGAAAGAGAAGAGGGAAAGAGAAAGAGAAGAGGGAAAGAGAAAGAGAAGAGAGAAGAGGGAAAGAGAAAGAGAAGAGGGAAAGAGAAAGAGAAGAGAGAAGAGGGAAAGAGAGAGAGAAGAGGGAAAGAGAGAGAGAAGAGGGAAAGAGAGAGAGAAGAGGGAAAGAGAGAGAGAAGAGGGAAAGAGAGAGAGAAGAGGAAAAGAGAAAGAGAGGAAGGAAAGAGAGAGAGAAGAGGGAAAGATAAAGAGAAGAGAGAAGAGGGAAAGAGAAAGAGAAGAGGGAAAGAGAAAGAGAAGAGGGAAAGAGAGAGTGAAGAGGGAAAGAGAAAGAGAAGAGAGAAGAGGGAAAGAGAGAGAAGAGGGAAAGAGAGAGAGAAGAGGGAAAGAGAGAGAGAAGAGGGAAAGAGAGAGAGAAGAGGGAAAGAGAGAGAGAAGAGGGAAAGAGAGAGAGAAGAGGGAAAGAGAAAGAGAAGAGGGAAAGAGAGAGAGAAGAGGGAAAGAGAAAGAGAAAGAGGGAAAGAGAGAGAGAAGAGGGAAAGAGAGAGAGAAAAGGGAAAGAGAGAGAGAAGAGGGAAAGAGAAGAGGAAAAGAGAAAGAGAGAGGGAAAGAGAGAGAGAAGAGGGAAAGAGAGAGAGAGAAGAGGGAAAGAGAAGAGGAAAAGAGAAAGAGAAGAGGGAAAGAGAGAGAGAAGAGGGAAAGAGAGAGAGAAGAGGGAAAGAGAGAGAGAGAGAGAGAGAGAGAGAGAGAGAGAGAGAGAGAGAGAGAGAGAGAGAGAGAGAGAGAGAGAGAGAGAGAGAGAGAGAGAGAGAGAAAGAGAGAGAGAAAGAGAAAGAGAAAGAGAAAGAGAAAGAGAAAGAGAAAGAGAAAGAAAGACAGAAAGACAGACAAAAAGACAGACAAAGAGAGAAAGGGCCGGCCCATGGGGACTGATTGGCCGTCTGACCGTGACCACATTGCCCTGACAAATCCGGACAGCAGGGAAGAATGGGGAAGATTTGTCCCCCAACTTGCATTGGGGGGGTACATCCACCACGAAGAGGCATCCCCACGAGTTGTATGATTTTGAGTTGTACCAGTTCCTGGTTTCGACAGGATTGAGCGATCCTTTTCACTGTTTTCACACGCAATGCATCGTATTCTTTCACACCCATGACTGAACAATAAAATGATGCGTTGTTGACAAAGGTATTGTGGTGCTGTGCACACACGACTCGATTGCCAGAGAGGTAGGCCACAACGCGTGGATACAAACAAGTCTTTATCACAAGCTCGCATATCAGCACTGGGCGGGCTCGAGCTTAGAGCCGCATATATGTCCCGAGGCCACGCCTTGCCCCCGGGCGTGGCCGATCAGCCGAAAGGTGGGGCTTGTATTTAAGTTCCCCACCTGGACGCTCGCGCCACCCACTGGTGCGCGGAATTATTGACCCTTGTGCCCGCCACACGCGCCCCCCCCCAGAATTCCCGCGCACCTGAAGGGTGAGCTTGCGGGGAAGCCGGATGACCCGGCCGAAATGCCCCCTGGCGATGCGTGCAGGGCTGGGGGGTAGCGGGGCTGGGGGGTGCCGGGGGTCTGACCGCCGGGGGGCAGCCTCGACGCGGAGGCAGAGCTGCTTGAGGGGGGTGGTCCAGATCGAGGTGGGCCGGCTTGAGGCGGTCCACGGAGATACGATCCGGGGCACCGCCGATGTCCACGGTGAAATGTTTGTCCCCAGTCTCCAGCACGCAGAAGGGCCCGTCGTACAGGGGCCGCAGCGGTGCCCGGTGAGCATCGTGCCGGACGAAAACGTACTCCGCCGTGCGAAGCTCCGGGGCGACGTGGGAGGACGTGCAACCGTGGTGTGCCGTCGGCACTGGGGCGAACCTCCGGGCGGTCTCCTGCAGGGTGGAGCGCTGTTGCGCCACGGACCAAGGAGCCGTGGAGTCGGGGATAAATTCGCCCGGTACCCGCAGCGGTTGTCCGAAGACCAGCTCCGCCGAGGACACGCGCAGGTCGTCCTGAGGCCCAGCAGGACCCAGGGGAGCCTGTCGGTCCAGCTGTCGTCGCGGAGGCTGGCCTGGAGCGCGGTCTTCATCGAGCGATGAAAGCGCTCGCACAGGCCGTTGGCCTGGGGGTGGTAGGCCGTGGTGCGGTGCAGTTTGACGCCAAGCCCTTGCGCCACCGCGCCCCAGAGCTCCGAAGTGAACTGGGGGCCGCAGTCAGACGAGATGTCCGAGGGGGCACCGGACCGGGCAACCCAAGTGGCGATGAAGGCTTGCGCCACATCAGCCGCAGATGTCGCCGCCAATGGCACGGCCTCCGGCCACCATGTGGTGCGGTCCACCATGGTGAGGAGGTGGGTGAACCCCGTGAGGGGGGCAGAGGTCCCACCAAGTCGACGTGGACGTGGTCGAACCGACGCTCGGGCACCGTAAACCCTGGCCAACGGGGCCAACGGGGCCTGGGTGTGGCGGTGGACCTTTGCGCGCTGGCATGCGAGGCACGTCCTGGCCCAGTCGCGGACGTCCTTCCTGAGGCCATGCCAGACGAACTTCGCCGCGACGAGCTTCTGGGAGGCCTTCGTGCCCGGGTGGGACAGGCCGTGGATGGCGTCGAAAACCGGGCGCTCAGCCAGCGAGCACGATGGGGCGAGGCCGGCCGAAGGAGACGTCGCACAGGAGAGCCACGCCCGTGACGTCGAACGGCACCTCGGTGACGCGGAGGCCCGTGACGGCGGTCCGCAAGGCCTGGATGCCAGGGTCGGCGGTCTGGTCCTCCGCCATCCGGGCATAGTCGATCCCGAGGTGGACCGCGTGCGCGATGGACCGGGAAAGGCAATCCGCCACCGGGTTGTCTTTACCCGCGACGTGACGGATGTCCGTCGTGTACTCGGACAAGGCAGAGACGTTGCTGCCGGGCCGACCATGGCTCGGCGACATTGGCCATCGCGAACACGAGGGGGTTGTGGTCGACGAAAGCCGTGAACGGGCGGCCCTCGAGCAGATGGCGGAAGTGTCGGACCGCCAGGTGGAGCCCAAGCAGCTCACGGTCGAAGGTGCTGTAGCAGCGTTCGTGCGGGCGAAGCTGCCGGCTAAAAAACGCCAGGGGCTGCCAAGCACCACGCACCCACTGCTCGTGCACCGCGCCCACCGCGTAGTGTGACGCGTCGGTGGTGAGGGCGATCGGTGCATCGGGCGCCGGGTGTGCCAGCATGGTGGCGTTGGCCAAGGCCAGCTTTGCACCCGCAAACGCCGCGACCATCGGCTCCGACCAGGCGATGTCACCTTTGCCCGGCTTCCCCCGGAGGGCCTCGTGCAGGGGGGTGGAGGAGCTGGGCGACGCGGGGCACGAAGCGGTGGTAAAAATTGACCATGCCCAGGAATTCCTGGAGCCCCTTGATCGTGCGGGGGCGCGGAAAACTCTTGACGGCCTCCACCTTGGCCCTTGTGCCCGCCACAGTATCATGTTTGTTCGTGAGAGCCCTAGGTGGGGCTGAGTGCTCATGATTCTGAAATTGTAAAAGACACCCAACATTTGATGAGGCCTGTCTTCCCTCAGTGTGCTTTATTAGTCCCCCACCGGTGTACACCGGAGGGGACTATAGGTTTGCACACCGTCCCTCCGTCTGTCAGTCTGTCAGTCCGTCATGCAAAGAACAGTTTTCCGGACTTTTTTTTCTAAACTCTTAATGCTAATGATTTCAAACTTGGTACATGGTTTCCTCATGATAAGTTACAGATCAAGTTCGAACTTCACGACGTTTCGATCATTTTTGACAATGTTATGGCACTTTGAACTTTGGGAATTTCCCCAACAGTTTTCTGGACTATAATGTGGAGTGCGGTAAGTCATAATACTGTCGTCTATGACAGTGCTACCCAAGGCCGGTAGGGGACATGTATTGCAGCGCAATACTCAGAATGCTTGTTCTGTTGGAGACGCCAAACAATCCCACCGAGACAAACCTAAAAATGCTACCTTTTCAAATTGCAGTTGATTGTGCGTGTGAGAATGCAGGTAGCACATCACCAATAATTAATATTACATTGTGGAATGTGCCTAACAGGTGGACATGTTCTCCTATGGCATGCTGCTCTTTGAGCTTCTCACTGGACAGCGGCCCATGGTGCAAGGGAAACCTATGGAGGTATTGAGGAAGTTGAATCATGGGTTACGCCCAAACTTTACACGTCCAGTCCAGACCACCTGCGAGACTCTCGTCTTACTTGCCACTCGCTGTTGGCAGACTGCGCCCGAGCAGGTACTAACATGATCCTTATCACCATGGTAATATGCAGTGCCCCGGTTTCGGAAACTCGGCTCCTCTTCTTCCTTTAACCATTTCCAGTCACCATGTTGGATGGAATTCACCTCAGCAAATGTGCATCATGTAATATATTTGCATTTTCTGAGTACACTGTCATCATCTATACATCTCTACTAGAAGAGAGCTAGTTGTCTGTCTGTCTGTCTGTCTGTCTGTGTGTGTGTGTCGCCATTTTTCTCAGAAATGGTCCAACGGATCTTCGTCAAATTTTCAGAGGTTCATCAGTGAGTGTCCGGGAGTGTTTTAGGCAAGAAAAGTTTTTAAAAGATTTTCTTTATCTCTATATTGTCTAAGCCCTTGTAGCTTAGTAAGGTAATATTAAATGATACCTGACCTATTCCTTAATGGTTGTAGGAACGTGTTTTAGGCCCCCACAAAAACAAGAAAAATTGATTTCTTCAAAATGCCAACAGGATTAGGACAGCACCAGGTAATGCCGGATACCCGTGCTAGTGCTATATAAATAATTCAATAAGTGTCCGCTTGTCTGTTTGCTTGACATGTATGTATTCCTGAACCACTGGATGGAATGAGGATGTCCCCGCGAGGGTTTTGGGCAGTAATATATATATATATATATATATATATATATATATATATATATATATATATATATATATATATATATATGTATATATATATATATATATATATATATATGTATATATATATATATATATATATATATATATATATATGTATATATATATATATATATATATATATATATATATATATATATATATATATATATATATATATATATATATCCGTAGGTGGGTTCAGGGTTCAGGGTTGGGGGATGGCCCAGATTCTGTCTCGGTGTGTATTGTATAGGGCCACCTGGTGAGCATGACCACCTGCACCTAAAACATGATTTAGGCCTCTGTTGGTATCCCCAGGCAGCCTGACCATATCTGTCCATTTTGTACATCATTCCCGAAAATCCTGCAGTGTGTTCGCTCATGAGAGCCATTTTATCACACTCATTTGTGGCCACCTACAAATTGTATCATCCACATAATGCATAAACCGTAAATCCACCATATATTCCTTTCCTGCCGAGCACGTGGCCTGACCCGTGGCATCTCGCAATGTGTTTCAGCACATTACTCCATCTGGAGTGGGCAAATAAAAAGTTTAAAGGTTAGGGGTTTTGGTGTTACATTCTCGAGGTTAAAAACATTGATTGCCCCAGGGCTTCAAGGTGTGGGAGCACATCGATTTTCTTTCTGAAAATATTATCAGATGGCGCCGCTCTCGGTGTGAGGGGGTATTTCAAATCATACTAGATTTGGTCAATTCTCAGTCTGACAACCATTTTTACATCATAAAGTGGGGGAATGACCCTGTCTGTACGGAGGGGTTGGCTGGCAGGATGGCCTCGAGGTACACACAATCTCCTCTAAGCCTTCAGGCCTGGGTTCGAATCTCGATCCAGCTATAAACTGTCATTCTGGTGTTTCACAAGGTAGAGTGATTCATCAATGTGTGTGCCATCCATCAGATGGACGTTAAACTGGGCGTGCCGTCTGCCGGTATTAGCTGGTGGACGTTTAAGATCCCACGGTGTCCTTCACGAAGAATAGGTGAGCTATGGTCTGCACGATGGCCAAATTCCAAATTCCTATCCTAACTATTGCTGGGAAGGCCACGGCAAATCACCCAGCATGACCATTGCCAATTAACTGCTTTGGCAGCGCCAACATTCTGTAACAGAGGTATTGAGCTAAAACGTGTTGGCCAACGAGTCCCTCAGGTACATCAGAATGAGGATGGGTTCCTTGCAGGTGTTCCAAATGTACCTTTCTTCAGGAGTAAACTGCTAACAAATGAACTTTTAACCAACAAAATCATGTCAAACTGAACGAAATAAAATGCTTATGTCTCGTACATGTTTATCGGCTGTTTCATTTTAGCTCGTATATCATTTTAGCTCATACATCATTTAAGCTCATATATCATTTTAGCTTATATATCATTTTAGCTCATATGTCATTTTAGCTCATATATCATTTTAGCTCATACATCATTTTAGCTCATATATCATTTTAGCTCATACATCATTTTAGCTCATATATCATTTTAGCTCATACATCATTTTAGCTCATATATCATTTTAGCTCATATATCATTTTAGCTCATATATCATTTTAGCTCATATATCATTTTAGCTCATATATCATTTTAGCTCATACATCATTTTAGCTCATATATCATTTTAGCTCATACATCATTTTAGCTCATATATCATTTTAGCTCATATATCATTTTAGCTCATACATCAATTTAGCTCATATATCATTTTAGCTCATTTATCATTTTAGCTCATATATTATTTTAGCTCATATATCATTTTAGCTCATTTATCATTTTAGCTTGTATATCATTTTAGCTCATATATAATTTTAGCTCGTATATCATTTTAGCTCATATGTCATTTTAGCTCATATACCATTTTAGCTCATATATCATTTTAGCTCTTATATCATTTTAGCTCATATATCATTTTAGCTCATATATCATTTTAGCTCATAGATAATTTTAGCTCGTATATCATTTCAGCTCATATATCATTTTAGCTCATATATCATTTTAGCTCATATATCATTTTAGCTCATATATTATTTTAGCTCATACATCATTTTAGCTCATATATCATTTTTGCTCATATATTATTTTAACTCATATATCATTTTAGATCATATATTATTTTAGCTCGTATACCATTTTAGCTCATATATCTTTTAGCTCATATACCATTTTAGTTCATATATCATTTTAGCTCATATATTATTTTAGCTCATATACCATTTTAGCTCATATATTATTTTAGCTCATATATCATTTTAGCTTATATATCATTTTAGCTCATATGTCATTTTAGCTCATATATCATTTCAGCTCATACATCATTTTAGCTCATATATCATTTTAGCCCATACATCATTTTAGCTCATATATCATTTTAGCTCATGTATCATTTTAGCTCATATATCATTTTTGCTCATATTATTTTAACTCATATATCATTTTAGATCATATATTATTTTAGCTCGTATACCATTTTAGCTCATATACCATTTTAGTTCATATATCATTTTAGCTCATATATTATTTTAGCTCATATACCATTTTAGCTCATATATTATTTTAGCTCATATATCATTTTAGCTCATATATCATTTTAGCTCATATGTCATTTTAGCTCATATATCATTTTAACTCATACATCATTTTAGCTCATATATCATTTTAGCTCATACATCATTTTAGCTCATATATCATTTTAGCTCATATATCATTTTAGCTCATATATCATTTTAGCTCATATATCATTTTAGCTCATACATCATTTTAGCTCATATATCATTTTAGCTCATATATCATTTTAGCTCATATATCATTTTAGCTCGTATATCATTTCAGCTCATATATCATTTTAGCTCATATATCATTTTAGCTCATATATCATTTTAGCGCATATATTATTTTAGCTCATATATCATTTTAGCTCATTTATCATTTTAGCTTGTATATCATTTTAGCTCATATATAATTTTAGCTCATATATCATTTTAGCTCATATGTCATTTTAGCTCATATACCATTCTAGCTCATATATCATTTTAGCTCTTATATCATTTTAGCTCATATATCAATTTAGCTCATCTATCATTTTAGCTCATATATAATTTTAGCTCGTATATCATTTCAGCTCATATATCATTTTAGCTCATATATCATTTTAGCTCATATATTATTTTAGCTCATATATCATTTTAGCTCATATATCATTTTAGCTCATATATCATTTTAGCTCATATATCATTTTTGCTCATATATTATTTTAACTCATATATCATTTTAGATCATATATTATTTTAGCTTGTATACCATTTTAGCTCGTATATCATTTCAGCTCATATATCATTTTAGCTCATATATCATTTTAGCTCATATATCATTTTAGCTCATATATCATTTTAGCTCATATATCATTTTAGCTCATATATCATTTTAGCTTGTATATCATTTTAGCACATATATCATTTTAGCTCGTATTTTATTTTAGCTCATATATCATTTTAGCTCATTTATCATTTTAGCTCGTATATCATTTTAGCTCATATATCATTTTAGCTCATATATCATTTTAGCTCATATATCATTTTAGCTAATTTATCATTTTAGCTCATTTATCATTTTAGCTCATATATCATTTTAGCTCATATATCATTTTAGCTGTATCTCTCAATGGTGAAGAATCACTTAAAAAATTCTCCGATCCAGAGCCGGATTCGCATCTTCTCCAAAATCTAATCATTTCGTCCTGCTCACACACCCAACCACTCCACCAAATTCCGTCTGAATCCGTCCACAACTTTTTGAGATATCCTGCTCACAAACAGACGAACAATGAAGATGTTTGTGCAAAGCACGATACTTGCAAAATCCACATCCACCGCCATCCACCCCCCGCAACCTCCCACCCTCCTCTCCCACCCCCCAGAAAAAGAAGTCGCCATGGATATATCAAATTGTACATTTCATCAACATTAAAATTGACGATCTTAATCAAAGCAAAGGTCAATCGGATTAAAATTGATTATTATTCTGTTTAATTTCTTGCTTAATGTTCGTCAATTGGATGAAAATTGATGATTTTTCAGATGAAAATTGATGGTTTTAGAAGTTTGACCTTGAGTCGACCTTTGACATTTTCACCATTTTTTTTCACCACCAATTATTTTTGAGATCTAAAAGGGAAAAGGTCAACATCGGCCAAATGTCTAAAATCGTTAATTTTTATCTGATTGACTTATGAAGAGTCTTACGAAATTGATGAAACTTATGAAATTTGAAAAGGATTTGCATACCTCATCATTGAATTCAACTACCATATTTTTTTTGGTCAACATAGGTGTTACGGATTCGTCACTTCCGTTGTGGTGGTTTTCTAAATATTTCCGATTCCATGTATTATTATTGTTGTCATTTAAAGGGAATAGAGATTTCTAGTTTCAAAAGTTAAAAGTTAATGTTAAAAGAAACAGGAAACCGGATCGGGAACCGGACGACAAACCGGAAGAAGACGAGAGAAAGGAGGCGGAGCAAGTGAAGTCGGAGAAGAAGCGAGTCGTTTCTTCGTCCTGAGCGAACGTTGTCGAGCAAGAGTCACGAGTGAACTTTGGGTTTCCTGGCAAGGGATTCCTGCGATAGGGTTTTTATCGCTGTGACTGAGCAACCTGCATGTCAGGTTTGGCGTTGGATTCCGAGGAATCATCGTTGTGTCATTACGTCTCAAGTACGAGCCGTCGGCCATTTTGACTCGCGTGCTTTGCTCATCACGAGAGGTCTTTGCTTTGCATCAGCCGTTTTCACCATTCAGACGTCTATCTGGGATGTGTGTGTGCAACGCGAATTTTGAAGACAAACCTGAGGTTCGCAGATTTGGAGCGGTAAAACATTCATACCCGAGGGGGTGAATTTCCCAGTCGCCTGGAGTGCGCCTTTTCGCAGCTGTTGGCCGCGTGACCCTTTTCTGCCGCTTTGGCCGCGTACGCCTTTGTGCAGTTTTGGCAGCGTGACTGGGCCAGGCATCTGAACGGGATTCGGGTTTGAATTCGACATCTTTCTGACGATTGCTGGAGGGGATCAACTTGAGCTCGAAGACGGGAATATAGTGACATTGGGGAATGTTCTTTTTTCACTCACTTGGAGCACAGTGAGTTACCTGATATTAGCTGATGGTACCATCATAAGATATATGTTGATTGTACCTTTGATCGCTATCGTTGTTGTACTGTTATTCTTGTGTGATTTTTAATGCAATATTTGTTTGTTAAGTCCCTGTCACACCTTGACGATTTAGCCAGCGTATGCCGACGTATCAAAATTTATCTAAAACGCTGGCGTTCGCTGAACTATCGATGTTTTTTTTCCAGTTTTGGGCGTATAATAGCGTATTCATAACGAGTTGGACGTATGCATAACGTATTAGTAACGTACACAGAACGTTTCGATAACTTATAGATAACTTATACCAACGAATGTTTAGCGTGTTGTCGGCGTTCACAACTTATGCCCAACGATAGTCTAACTTATGCATAGCGCGCGGCAGCGTATCGCCGACGATCACGTGGCGTAGCCTATTAAAAGGCTGCCGCTCGACCATTCAAATCATAACCGCACTAGACATCGAAGTGTCAACATCACCGTCATGCCGAAGAAAACTTCGAATCTTCGAATTCGAATCACTGACTCCCTTTGGGTCCATATAAATATATATGTTTATTCATACACTTTGAAAAAGGTATAATAATATAATGTACAGTCGATACAAACGTATTACAAAGTAACAAGAACATTTTTTATTTGTTGAATTGTACATGTATATTGCAAAGTGCATAATTGAAAAAAAGCTTTTTATACGATGTTCATTTCAAGAGGAATCTTACTGTCTCTGAGGTCCTTTATTGCCTGAACAATGCAGTAATACAAATATCTAAATCATCCTATCTTGCCACGGAACTGCGCCAGCTGGGGAGTTAACCCAGTGCTTGAGGAGATTCCTCTGTTTCTTTCCGTCCTTGGAGGCAATGTTGGGGCCAGTAGTGTCTGTGTATCCTCCAAGTGATGTCCCTCTCGCCATGCTCCTGGAACAAGGTCGCGGTTCTCATTCTCTGCCCGGTCAAGCTGCTGGTTCTGTAGTCCTGGGTACCTGGAATTAGAATTTGATTTTATTTACTTATAAAGCGCACCTATAATAAAAACATATATTCTAATGCGCTGTACAATAAAAAGTAATATAATGATACATATAACATTTAAGGTAAATCATATAATGTTTATAAGCATAGGCTAAAAGTTAAATTGCATTGTATACTGTATAATATATGCTATGTAAACATGAATTACCTGGTCCTCATGAGGTTGTGCAGTATCAAGCATGCTTTGACAATGAGCTTGACAGCAAATGACTGACGCAAAGTCAGTGCCAGCTTCATGCCAGGCTCAAGCGGCTCCCTGTAGAAGGTGTACTGCTTGGTTATCCTTGGACCCACTCTGGCTAGCAGCTCGTTGAACATCGCTGGGGGCATACGCAGGAAGTTGGTGAAGGATGCATGGTCCTCGTTACGGAGTTCTACCATGAGCTGGTCATACATGCCAAACTGCCGTCGCCTCCTGATCCATGGTCTCACCCAGTTCCTTCTCCTCTGTTCACCTCTTCTTCTCCTGGCTCTATTGGCACGCAACTGGTACAGTGTCAAATCGATGAGGTCATGTTGATGTTGGAGGACAGCTAGTAGGTATTCTCGTCTCAGCCTTGCCAGATCCTCCATCTCTCGGATGACATGGACATCTGCTCACCATGGAGTCTGGAACACTGACGGGTTCCTCCTGTGAACCCCATTTATACCAATTCCCCTAAACGCTGCCAATACGCCATTATACAGTAGCTGTAAGTTAGAAACACGTTCATTAAGTTCTGTGGTCGTCCGGAAGACGTCAAATACGTCTACATACGTCAATATGCGTTGGAGATACGTTACACATAGGCTCAAAGCACGTTACTCATAGGTTAGAAATAAGTTTCGGGTACGCTCGACATTATCTCGACGTATTTCGACTTATGAGTAACGTACAAGTAACGTGTGTCGACGTGTGTCAACGATCGCCTAACGTGCCTACAACTTATGGCCAGCGTATGCGGAACGTGTGAGTCATACGCTGGATACGTTGACAAATTTTGTGCATGCACAAAATTTGTCGACGACCTCGGCGTACTGCGACGTATGCCAGCGTGCTTCAGCGTGCTCTTAACGTATACAAAACTTACCCATAACGTATTCGACGTGTGCCAGCATATTTGCCAAATTTTGATACGTCGGCATATGCTGGCTAAAACGTCAAGGTGTGACAGCGGCTTTAGTAACAATTGGTGTGGTTTCACCATTGATTTTTGACACAGAATAACACATTTTTCTGCCGTGACTCCTCTCGGGGCTCGGAGGTACACCGCGGCCAGGGGGTCGGAGAAGGAGCACGTAACAATAGGCCATAGGTCAACAACTTATTTTAGGTATTTCACAAGTATTGTACTATGCACGACATATTTCTTGTTTGTTTGTCTGTTTGTGGACAGGATATCTCAAAAGGGTGCTTACAGATTTGGACGAAATTTTGTGGAGACCTTGGGGATGTGACACGGAAGAAATGATTCGATTTTGGTGAAGATCTGGATCTGTATTTGGATCGGAGAATTTTTAAGTGATTCTTCACTATTGAGAGATACTAAAACTATATATAACATGATATCGCAAAATGTTGTGGACGGATTTGGACGAAGATGGACAGGTTGGGTGTGTGACAAGGACAAATTGATTCGATATTTCTCAAGATCCCAATCCAGATACGGTAGTTTTTTGTTTTTTTCAAAGTGATTGTTCACCATTGAGTGAAAGGGCCAAAAACGATATACAGCATGATATTTCAAGAAGTTATGAACGAGTTATGACAAAACTTGGTGGATGAGTTCGGTCGATTCGATTTTGGTTTAGGTCAGCAGATCCGGCCTATCAGTGGGTATACAAAACATAAACCGTTCAGCTGGCGGAGGTATGCTGTCTACTGAGAGCCGTTCTAGGTTGGCTATATTTTCACATGAACAATTTGTGTGTTGTCTTACCTTAATGATAGAGCTTCAAATGTGTCTTTATCCTTGTGATCCGTTCTCTCTCTCTCTCTCTCTCTCTCTCTCTGTCTCTGTCTCTCTCTCTCTGTCTCTCTGTCTCTCTCTCTCTCTCTGTCTCTCTGTCTCTCTCTCTGTCTCTCTCTCTCTCTCTCTCTCTCTCTCTCTCTCTCTGTCTCTCTCTCTCTCTCTCTCTCTCTCTCTCTCTCTCTGTCTCTCTCTGTCTCTCTCTCTCTCTGTCTCTCTCTCTCTCTCTCTCTCTCTGTCTCTGTCTCTGTCTCTCTCTCTCTCTCTCTCCTCTCTCTCTCTCTCTCTCTCTCTCTCTCTCTCTCTCTCTCTCCTGGCCGTTCGTGTGTTGGGCGTGGCAAGATGGCGTGCACTGGTGTTCGTGTGCTGTAGCTCCGTGCTTGTGTTGTTGTTGTCGCCCCCCCCCCCCCCATTCCTTCCTTTCCCATCGCGCCTTTGTCGTGTCCTTCTTTACCACCTGTGCCTCTTTCCCTCCCTTGAGACAGAGAGAGTGAGAGAAGAGCCCAAAGGTGAGAGCAGACCCGTTCGGTTCAGTTTACCTGCTCCGTCGGTGCTGTTTACCTTACTCGCGTCGTGAGAACTTTATTATTCATTATTTCATTTCGACTTTATTTATTTTGTGTCCTTTCCACCTGGTCAAGGTGGAAAGGTGAGACATCGCCGTTATGGCGAGTGTTCGTGCACGGCAGGAAGGGTTTGAAACCCTAACAAGGAAGCATGCTTTCGTGTGTGTCCCTCCCGAAGGTGTTCCTACCGAGGACATTATCCTAGCTGTAGGGAATGTTATCGGCGATGAAAATGTCCGCGCCGCGTCGCGGATGAACCAAAAGTTTGTTGTTTTCGTGTCGGACGAGAAGTTCGTGCATGATGTTGTTAGTACCGGTCTGTCATTGAAAGGTGGGCAGTTCGTCATGGTTTCCCCGATGGACACACCGGCGATTAAAGTTATTATTTCAAATGTCGCTCCGTTTATCACAGATGATAAGTTAATGGCTGTTCTGACCCGGTATGGAACTGTTGTTTCCCGAATCTCGATGATTCCCCTGGGATGTCGGGATGAACGAATGAAACATGTTATGAGTTTCCGGAGACAAGTATTCATGGTGCTTCCTGATCGCGGCGACGATACAGGACTAAACATCTCGTTTAAAATTTCGGTAAATGATCGTCAATATCAAATGTATGCTTCGTCAGGCACCTTAACGTGCTTCCTTTGTGGAGCCTTCGGACACGTTAAAAGGTTTTGTCTCAAAGCATCTTGTACGAAGTGCGGCAAATTGGGACACACCAACGTGGGCTGTAAAAAAGAAAATGCCCCGACCGTGCTTCCTCACGCCTCGACCGTGCTTCCTCACGCCCCGACCGTGCTTCCTCACGCCTCGACCGTGCTTCCGCACGCCTCGACCGTGCTTCCTCACGCCTCGACCGTGCTTCCTCACGCCTCGACCGTGCTTCCTCACGCCTCGACCGTGCTTCCTCACGCCTCGACCGTGCTTCCTCACGCCTCGACCGTGCTTCCTCACGCCTCGACCGTGCTCCCCGACGCTCAAACCGTGCTTCCTGGCGCTCAAACCGTGCTACCTGAAGCCCCGACCGTGCTTCCCGACGCCCCGACTGTGCTTCCTGATGTCCCAACTGTGCTTCCCGAGGTCCCGACTACGCTTCCCGAAGCCCCAGCCGTGCTACCTGAAGCCCCAACCGTGCTACCCGAAGCCCCAACCGTGCTTCCCGAAGCCCCGACCGTGCTTCCCGACGCCACGACTGTGCTTCCCGACGCCCCGACCGTGCTTCCCGACGCCCCGGTGCTACCCAAACCCAGTGAGATGGCACTTGGTGATGCTAGTACTGCTGGTGAACCCATGAATGAAGAACTTGTCATACTGACCAAAAAACGGAAAGCACCACTAACAAATAGCCCCGATGGTGCGATAAAGAAGGGTGTCTTGGGCAGAGACACTGTCTCTGCAAAAGAGGGCAAAACGTTTACAGCAAACGAAAATATCGAACGCCAAAGTGGAAAAGAGGATGTTACTGATTTCCCAGGCTCTGAGAATAAAGCCTACATTGATCCGAACAATGCGGCCATTTTTGAGCCTGAACGCGAAGCCCTACCGGTTCCCCCTCCAGTAGCTGAGCAGACTGGTGACCAAACAAATTGCTCTGTCTTACAAACAGAAATCGTAACCCCGGCTACGCAGAGATCTGCAGCCATTTGCCAAAGCACACATAAAGAAAGTAAGCACCAGTCTGCTCGTGAGTGTGTACCAGAGTACCCAACGAAATCTCAGGAGATGCATCCAGAGGAGCTCGTGAGAGCTGCAAGTAAGGCCCAAGATCCAGGTGGGACATTATCAGACCTGTCAGAGTCTGAGGACGAGGTGGAAGTGACTGAGCTGTCACAGTCATCAGCATCTCAGTCACAGATACCCCCCCAACACATCGTGTCGTTTCTAGCCGAAACGTACAGACAGCGTAACATAGTCATTAAAGACTATTTTAACGATTTGGTTGCATTCATCCACACTGCAAAATCCATAATTAAAACGCCTGAACAATTTGACCTGAATAAGTCACAATACCACAGGTTAAGAAAATTCATCACACGTGCAGGTGTAGAGTGTTCCCAGCCACAGGCTGATTTCATCAATACAGGATGAAAACTATAAAACTTGCAACTTTAAATATTAACGGTGGTGGTGCTAGCCACCTCCGCCAGGTTCAAGTAAAAAACATATTTCAACGGAAAAAGGTGGATGTGATCTTACTTCAAGAAACTCACATCACACCAAATGTGGAACATAACTGGCATCAATTTTTTAAGAGCCAATGCTATTTCAGCAATTTATCAGCTTCATCTGCTGGAATCGGCTTCTTGCTGAAGCCAGGCCTCGTGTGTGAGTCATGTCATTTTCAGGAGGTAATAAATGGTCGGCTTAGCTCTCTCAAACTAGTAAGCCATAACTTCCATTACACCATTTTTAATGTGTATGCGCCAAGTGATAGCGTAGAGTGTAAGTCCTTCTTCACCTCAATGATAAATCACTTAAGATCGGTTGATTTTGATCATTGTGTGTGTGTAGGAGGTGATTTCAATTGCACCTTCGACCCATCGGTTGACAGAAACTCTGTCGAACCCCATCCTGAGTCCCATGTACACTTATCCAATTTTTTTAGCACAATGGGCTTCGTTGATGTTTGGCGGTTGCACCACCCAAACACATCCCAGTACACCTGGTGTCGATGCGCCAATAGTCGAGTATCCTTGGCAAGGCTTGACAGATGGTACATCAACGTACCCTTTAAAAATACTGCGGTTTCTTCAAATCTTTTTCCTTCCGTGTTTTCAGACCATCATATGGTAACCCTAAACCTTTCCTTTCCTCAACCCGCAAATAGGAGCGCTTTTTGGAAGTTTAATGTTAGACTTCTAGAAGATGGTATGTTTAAAGAAGCCTTTCGTGTTTTCTGGGCAGGTCTAGTAGCAAAGAAATCTTCCTTTTCTTCATCCAGCATATGGTGGGATAACATGAAATCTCAAATTCGGGTTTTTTGTCAATGTTTCCAATCACACAGCACAAACGACAAGCACATTACAATGGCCCGGTTGGAATTGGATATTCTACAATTGGAGAGTAAATTGGCTCATGAAAACAATGACGCCAATTACCGGTTATTGCTTGTAAAGAAAGCTCTTTTAAGGGAGTTAGTTCAAGAGAAAGCAGCCGGTACATTAATTAGACTTAGAATACAGAATGTAAAATTATCAGACACCCCAAACAAGTCTTTCTTTCATTTAGAATCCTTAAGCAAGCCATCACGGCTAATCTCTTCTGTTTTGGACTCAAGAGGCAACGTTGTTGTCAACGAGGATGATGTTAGAATAAACATTATTGAATTCTTTACAAAACTTTTTGAGGAGCAGACTGTTTGTAATGATACAATGATGGATTTAACCTCTCACCTCCCCTCCCTAACTGAGGCTCAACGGTTGGAGCTTGACCTACCAATCACCCTCCTTGAGCTAACCTGTGCTCTTGCTGCCATGGATTCAGGGAAAGCTCCGGGTATTGACGGTCTACCTCCCGAATTCTTTCTGACATTTTGGGAGCTTTTAGACCCTGAGTTGCTGAATGTTTTGGACACTTCTATACAGACTGGTATAATGCCGCTGAGTCTAAGAAGAGCCGTAGTGTGCTTGCTCCCGAAAACTGAAGATCCCCGACTTTTGGTGAACTGGCGACCGATCTCCCTGCTGTGCACGGACTACAAGCTTTTTTCAAAAGTACTAGCTAATCGACTAAAAAAGGTTATTGGTGATCTAGTACTGCCAGAACAGAGTTACTGTGTTCCTGGAAGATCCATCCATGATAATATTTCTTTAATCAGAGATCTCATTGATGGTAACCATGTTAAAGAAGACTTTGGAATGATGTCGCTTGATCTTGAAAAGGCATTTGACAGTATCGACCATAAGTTTATGCATCATGTGTTACAGGCATGTGGCCTCGGAGCAAACTTTCGTTCCTACATTTCCTTGCTATACACGGATGTATTTAGTTTAATTAAGATTAATAATGTGCTGGCTCCCCCCATCAAGGTTCGGAGAGGGGTTCGGCAAGGGTGCCCAGTCTCTGGTTTATTGTTTGCTCTTTCTTTAGAGCCTCTTCTCAATCTACTGAGAAAGAAGATTTCTGGAATAGCACTCTCTCCCATGAGTGCACCGCTAACCCTATGTGCTTATGCGGATGACGTCTGCATCTTTGTAAAAGATAAGGATGATATTGATATCCTTGTTGAGTGCCTATCAAAGTTTCACGCTGCCTCCTCTTTAAAAATCAATTGGAACAAGAGCAAGACGTTATGGATACCCTCCCCTTATCGCAACCTTCTGCAGCCTGTACCACAGCCGCCCCCATCCCTCCCCGCAGGGTTGCTGTGGGGAAGTGAGGGAATTAAGTACTTGGGCATATTCCTTGGTTCCCCACAGTATGCTCAGAGAAATTGGGACGGGGTAATTGAGCAAGTGGGAGAAAGATTGAACCGATGGAAAAGGGTTTTACCTCATTTGTCCTTCAAGGGCCGTGTGCTAGTGATCAACAACTTAGTTGCCACAATATTGTGGCATAGGTTCATCTGCCTGCAACCGCCGGAGGCCCTACTCAAAGCACTCCAGGGCAAACTGGTGGACTTCTTCTGGGGAGGCTACCACTGGCTACGACCCGATGTGATATGTCGCCCCTCGGCTGAGGGTGGCCACAACCTCGTCGACATCAAAGCCCGCCTAATGGCCTTCCGGCTGCGGTCCATTCAACGTCTCCTCTACATGGAACATCTGCCAGGCCGGCTCCCTGCGCGCCTTGTACTGCAGCGAGCGGGTAGGCTCGGGTACGGGTTTGAATTTTTCAAATGAACCTCCAACATGTCGACATATCGGTTCTCCCTGCTTTTTACCAAAGCCTCTTAAATGCCTGGCAGAGCCTTTCTGTGAGTCGTCAGGCGGACACATATGTAACGAAAATGCTGGCACACGAGCCTTTGTTCTATAACCCTCTCTTTCCCGACATTCCAAAGAGTCGAGATTTTTGCCAACACTTTATAGCAGCTGGTATCGTGAAGGTGCGGCATCTCCGACATGACTCAGGGTATGGTTGGAAATCCGTAAGTGAAATCGCCGACCTGACAGGGATTTGGTCCCATAGGATGATTGCAAAAATTTTGAGGAAAATGATTCAGGTGGGACGGCAACTTGGCCTAACTTGGACTCGAGGTACAGAAGAAGATCTAAATGAGCCGACAGTGCCTAAATTGATTGTTGAACCCATTTAAAACGATTTGCCCCCTGTTAGCGATGGGTCAAAGCTTTTCCAGACAATGGACAGCAAGGGCATCTACAAGATGTGCCTCAAGCTGTTAAATGGGAACCCTTCGTTAAATGGAGTTACCCGATGGAAAGGATTGTTACCCGGAGGACCCCCCTCCGAACCTATCTGGGAAGCCATGTATAGTGAGCCCACATCCAAAAGAACAGGTGATCTCCAGTGGCGTTTGGCCCACTGGATTGTTCCCTCCAACACGTTTATTAGACATTTTTCTCCTGTATCTGTTTGTTGTCCCTTCTGTACAGTCAATGAGGACTTGTTTCATGCATTCATAGACTGTATCCGATTATTTCCTTTGTTTCATTGGTTGAATTACATTGCACACGAAATGCATGTTACTTTTTCTTTGAGAAATTTCGTCTTTGGTTTTGCTCCTAAACAGAATCCTGCATCTAAACTGTTTAGTTTCCTAATAGCAACTGCGAAACTTGCTGTTTATTTGACAAGAAAAGACAAACTATCTGGCAAACCGATAGAGCACTGCAATATCATGTTGTGTTTGAATGCATTAGTCTCAGCAAGATTGAAACTGGAATTTACCCTTTCCAACGAGGCCGGAAATTTTCAAAACTTTGTTGATACTTGGTGTGTTGGTGGGTTTTGTGAGGTTAAAGAAAACGAATTTAGAATACTGTTGTGAGATACTGATTGTTTCTTATTTGATGATCATTGGGTGCTTCTTCTTTTTCTTTTTCTTTTTTCTTTTTGTTGGCATTATTGATTTCATTGCAAAACGTGTATATTGTTACTTTTATATTTTTGTAATAAAAGGACTAAAAAGTCAAAGTCTCTCTCTCTCTCTCTCTCTCTCTCTCTCTCTCTCTCTCTCTCTCTCTCTCTCTCTCTATCTCTATCTCTATCTCTATCTCTATCTCTATCTCTCTCTCTCTCGTCCCCTACCGGAGGAGACTATAGGTTTGCACGCCATCCCTCCGTCTGTCAGTCCGTCACGCAAAGAACAGTTTTCCGGACTTTTTTTCTTAACGCTAATGATTTCAAACTTGGCACATAGTTTCCTCATGATAAGTTACAGGTCAAGTTCGAACTTCACGACGTTTCGATCATTTTTAACAAAGTTATGGCACTTTGAACTTTGGTAATTCTGATGATCCTTAACTCAGTGCCATTTTAAGTTTTAATTTCCTTTAAAAACCAATTTCTCTGCAATAATAGGACCGATTGAGATAAAATTTTCACCATATGATGGACTCGGTCTGTAGAATATTTTAATGGTAATTATGCCGTCACAGGTCACGTGGTTCGGTCGCCATATTGTTTTTCGTGAAAACACAAAAAACCCTTTTTCTCTGCAACGGCTGAATAGATCGAGGCCAAACTTTGCAGGCAGGATCGCATACCCATGACGAACAAAAAGTCATTGAGCATGACGTCATGCGTCACATGGTTTCAGAGTTATGATGTTTTTAAGCATGAACCTTTAAAACCGAGCTCCTCCCTCATTTTTGATCCAATCGAGGGGAAACTTCACAGATTTGTTCAGCACTAAAATGTCCTTTTGGAATTTGCGATAGGGCACGTGGTTTAGCAGATATCGTTAATTAAACGAAAATATTTTTAAAAATGGATATCTCTTGTTTATTCTCGAGTTCTCCTCAAGCCGCACTGCGCATCCTCAGCCTCGTCTCGCGAACGCCAACAGCGCGACACAGCGCGCGCTTTCCGGAGGGGCGGAGCCAAGCCGAGCAACATATATATACACATCGATCATTGATCGTGAACCGAAAAAATATGATAAATTACTGATGGTTTCAGAGTTATGACGTTTTTAAGCATGAACCTTTAAAACCGAGCCCCTCCCTCATTTTTGATCCAATCGAGGGGAAACTTCACAAATCTGTTCAGCATATCAGTCTACTAAAATGCCTTTTGGAATTTGCGATAGGGCACGTGGTTTGGCAGATATCGTTAATTAAACAAAAAAAAAGAAAAAAAAAAAAGGATATCTCTTGAATCACAAGTACCTCAGACCGTGAGTTGGTAATAATTTATATAATTTACACAGTGCAATACGTGCAGGCTGCTCCACGGAGCGACCTTGCGGGCCTATCAATGAGGCGAGGCGTGACACACGTGTCTCAGCATACCTCAGATCAAGTTTGAAAACCAGCATCAACTGTGCATAAATTTGCATATTCGATCATTTTTGACAAAGTTATGGCACTTTGAACTTTGGTAGGGGACATGTATTGCAGCGCAATACTCAGAATGCTTGTTTGATCTAGCGCTGTAATAACAGAATCTATTCTTTACAGGTGGCAGGTAACTTGTATATAACTCGAATGTCATTTCTTTATCATTACCCTGACCAGGTGGCAGGTAACTTGTATATAACTCAAATGTCATTTCTTTATCATTACCCTGACCAGGTGGCAGGTAACTTGTATATAACTCGAATGTCATTTCTTTATCATTACCCTGACCAGGTGGCAGGTAACTTGTATATAACTCGAATGTCATTTCTTTATCATTACTCTGACCAGATGGCAGGGAACTTGTATATAACTCGAATGTCATTTCTTTATCATTACCCTGACCAGGTGGCAGGTAACTTGTATATAACTCGAATGTCATTTCTTTATCATTACCCTGACCAGGTGGCAGGTAACTTGTATATAACTCGAATGTCATTTCCTTATCATTACCCTGACCAGGTGGCAGGTAACTTGTATATAACTCGAATGTCATTTCTTTATCATTACCCTGACCAGGTGGCAGGTAACTTGTATATAACTCGAATGTCATTTCTTTATCATTACCCTGACCAGGTGGCAGGTAACTTGTATATAACTCGAATGTCATTTCTTTATCATTACCCTGACCAGGTGGCAGGTAACTTGTATATAACTCGAATGTCATTTCTTTATCATTACCCTGACCAGGTGGCAGGTAACTTGTATATAACTCGAATGTCATTTCTTTATCATTACCCTGACCAGGTGGCAGGTAACTTGTATGTAACTCGAATGTCATTTCTTTATCATTACCATGACCAGGTGGCAGGCAACTTGTATATAACTCGAATGTCATTTCTTTATCATTACCCTGACCAGGTGGCAGGTAACTTGTATATAACTCGAATGTCATTTCTTTATCATTACTCTGACCAGATGGCAGGGAACTTGTATCTAACTCGAATGTCATTTCTTTATCATTACCCTGACCAGGTGGCAGGTAACTTGTATATAACTCAAATGTCATTTCTTTATCATTACCCTGACCAGGTGGCAGGTAACTTGTATATAACTCAAATGTCATTTCTTTATCATTACCCTGACCAGGTGGCAGGTAACTTGTATATAACTCGAATGTCATTTTTTATCATTACCCTGACCAGGTGGCAGGTAACTTGTATATAACTCAAATGTCATTTCTTTATCATTACCCTGACCAGGTGGCAGGTAACTTGTACATAACTCAAATGTCATTTCTTTATCATTACCCTGACCAGGTGGCAGGTAACTTGTATATAACTCAAATGTCATTTCTTTATCATTACCCTGACCAGGTGGCAGGTAACTTGTATATAACTCGAATGTCATTTCTTTATCATTACCCTGACCAGGTGGCAGGTAACTTGTATATAACTCGAATGTCATTTCTTTATCATTACCCTGACCAGGTGGCAGGTAACTTGTATATAACTCAAATGTCATTTCTTTATCATTACCCTGACCCTTAGCGTCCATCTGCTCAAGAGGTTCTTTCCCTTCTGCAGCATCCAAGCACCGTCTGCATGCGCTGTACGCTTGACTGTGGCTGGCATGACACCTGTTTTTGCTGCCAGAACATGCACATGGCCTTGCTGTGGCACCAGGAGGGCATAAACAGGTAAAATACTGGACAACTCGGACACACTCCCATAGCTGGTGGATCTAGTGAGGTACCCGTGCTATGCACGGGTGGGAAGCCACAAGCAAACAGGCAATGCAGAAACGGCGAATGTTAAAGCATGAAACCAATAAATTCCACATTCCTGTAGCACCTTCAGTCGCACGTCAGACATGGACAGCAAGTTCGTGAAGGACTTCCATGAAAAACGTACCCGTTTGCAAACAAACAGGTACTTGTGTTCCATTCCCAGTCAATGGCGATCCGCGAATGTCACGTTTATAAAGTAGAAACCGTCACGGCATTTCATCATTCACTTGAACTCGATATCTCTTTTTTTATTCCAAACAGCATAACTCCAATCACAAATACACATTAATATAATAAACTTTTAACAACATTCGTGACATAAACAAATATTTAAATCCTGATGTGAAGTTCCGTACGGTTGGTTGAATACAATTACGAATTAAATATCGTACTTGTATTCACTCAATTCCAATCATCCATTGATACTTCAACAAAACGGTTAACACGATTAACATTTACCGATTAAACATTACGATTGAATGACGGTTGTATTGGGATATTATCAAACCCGCGCATTGCCGTAATCTGTCCAATTCCGCATTCGCAGCAGGTTCATAATTCTCATCAAAATCTAAACAGTATTTGTAGAATTTCAACAAAAGCCACATCACTGTTCATATCGGTAAATATTATTCCATCGTGTTTGGAAAAACTGGAAAATTGGAAAATTGGGAAAAAATTGGAAAACCAATATGGACTATTTTACTCCCAGGGATCCCAGGAATACCCACCCAAAATATCGTTGCGATCGGTTGAGCCGTTTTTGCGGTGCCTTTGAACGGACAGACGGACATTTGGTTTATTATAATAAGATGATTTTACTTTCCGTCTGTGAGTCACTTTTATTTTTTTAACAGTATATATCACATAGAGAACAAACATCATTAGATATCATTAGATACTTTTAACATGAAAAAACAAAGATATTATCAGACTATGGACAAATGCATGGCCAGCCATGCGTGGAAATTTCCATGGATACCATAGGAGGAAAGTTTGGTGAGCAGAGCTGGGTGCCAGATCGTATCGAAGACACGTGATATGTCAAGGGAGACAGCTCTGATTTCCTGTTTGGCATTGAGGACCTCCATCCATTGTTGAGACAGCAGCAGCAGCATGTCCAGAGTAGAATGGCCTGGTCTGAAACCAAATTGATGATCGGAGATCCAAATTGATGATCAGAGATCAAGCCATTGGAGAAGAGGAAGGATTTGATGTCAGAAGCGATGATTGATTCCCTGACCTTGCTGATAATTGGGAGAAGGCTGATTGGTCTGTAGTTGCAAGGATCTGTTTTTGCACATTTTTTGTGTAAAGCGGTGATGTTTGCTGATTTCCAAGCTGATGGCAGATGACCTTGAGGAAAAGAGAGGGTGAAAAGAACAGAGCGAGAATGAAATAGAGCGACAATTTTTGACAAATATACATTCGACAAAAGAAGGCAAAGTTGTTTTGTTGATTAATTTTTTTAAGGTTGCAAACTATGCAAATTTGGAGCTTGCTACGAATGGAGGTGGAATGAGGCTGATGGGGTTAGTCTGTGAGATGAATGTCCCTTGTGCTTGCTAATTTGACGCTTTCTGACAGGACATACAGCCTCGTGAATACTGAGCATGCTGTGCTGGAAACAGAGAGAATGGCTTGTGCAGGGGGCAGGGTTACCTGTTTTGCCAAGGTTGGCAGGGCCGTTTGGCTGGGCACACAGGTGTGTTTTTTCCTATGACGTTTCATTAAACTTGTTTGCCATAGTTTTATTAACTAGACTGTTGTTGGATTGTCTGATGCCTTTGCTGTAGAGAATGACCAGAATTAGGAAGGCAGAACTTCAGTTTGAGGTTTCTACAAGCAAACGTTTACTTAACGGCGAGGCATATCGGACCATTAGATTGGTGGTATGGAAACAGCAAAACGTGTCCTGTCATCTATCCTTTCATTTGGACCTTGCTTATTCCCAGGAAATGAAGATTGAGGTGTACGTGCTCCAGGAAATGTGTCCATTAAGAGCTCCAGAAGTTGTTCTAAGTGTTCCGTCTCAGGTCACTTGTCTGCTGGCCCTGCCTGAGGCACAAGATGTGAGCAAGTCTACAACTATTACACTTTCATACGTTTTTATAAATACATCTTTTTGTCAGCTTTTCGTTTGAGACTTTTTCTACACTCCACTCTTCCCTCTAGGACGAGTTCTCAGTATTTGCAGGCCTGGAGGATGGCAACGTGGCTGTATTTACTGGGTCTTGCTTGAGACCTGATAGCAACTGCTCCTTCGTGTGTCCCAGCTTTGCCAACCTCTCCTTATTTGGAATCCCTGAGCAGGACCCACGGCAAGCTATGTCTGCTGTGCGTGCCATGACATCAGCCCGAGGACACTCCGAAGTCTGGTTTGGCAACGGCCCTGGTATCCTGGTGCTGAAACGGTCAGGCCTTCGCCTAAGTCGCCGGCTCGATGCCTGCACAGAGACTTCTTCTCGCCTGATCTCAATGGCGACTATTGTGGAGAAACACAATGATGGGAAAAGGACAACTGACAAAGAGATGGTTTGTGCATTGGATGATCATACCAATGAGGTGATCATGTGCGATGTTTCCCTGTGCATCGTGGTGGCTCGCTACCGTTGCGGTGTTGAAGATCCCCTGTTTGATTCATTTATGTTGGACATGGAAGAAATGCTCGTCATGAAATCCTATGGTTCTCGAGGACTCCAGGTATGTCTCCACGTGCCATATATATTTATTTAAAACTGCACTGTGCAAAGATCTTAGACCACATTGGAAATCTACATTTTTGTTGTCACATTGGAATATTATTATACCCTACGATATAAAACAAGCATTGTGAGTATTGCGCTGCAATACATGTCCCCTACCGGCAGTCTGTCGTCCGGAAAACTGTTGGGGAAATTACCAAGGGTTATTTACCCACAGGTTCTGAATCGTTCCCAATCGCAAATTACCTCAGGAGGGGCTCACCTGTGATTCGCACTCGGGACTTCGATTTATACACCTTGCAGACAGGTCAGCAAAAGCACAAGAAAATAAGTTGTTGATAAAGAACCTTTCGAGTCGCTAAATATCAGTAATTTATTATATTTTCCGGTTCACGATCAATGATCGATGTGTATATATATGTTGCTCGGCTTGGCTCCGCCCCTCCGGAAAGCGCACGCTGTGTCGCACTTTTGACGTTCGTGAGACGAGGCTGAGGGCGTGCGGTGCGGCTTGAGGAGAACTCTAGAATAAACAAGAGATCCATTTAAAAAAATATTTACGTTTAATTAACGATATCTGCCAAAGCACGTGCCCTATCGCAAATTCCAAAAGGACGTGCTGAACAGATTTGTGAAGTTTCCCCTCGATTGGATCAAAAATGAGGGAGGGGCTCTATTTTAAAGGTTCATGCTTAAAAACGTCATAACTCTGAAACCATGTGATGCATGACGTCAAGCTCGCTGACTTTTTTGTTCGTCATGGGTATGCGATTCTGCCTGCAAAGTTTGGCCTCGATCTGTTCAGCCATTGCAGAGAAAAAGGGGTTTTCGTGTTATCACGAAAAACGATATGGCGGCCGAACCACGTGACCTGTGACGTCATAATTACCATTAAAATATTCTACAGACTGAGTCCCTGCTAAGGTGAAAATTTGATCTCAATCGGTCCTATTATTGCAGAGAAAATCTTTTTTAAAGGAAATTAAAACTTAAAATGGCACTGCGTTAAGGATCATCAGAATTATCAGAATTCCCAAAGTTCAAAGTGCCATAACTTTGTCAAAAATGATCGAAACGTCGTGAAGTTCGAACTTGATCTGCAACTTATCATGAGGAAACCATGTGCCAAGTTTGAAATCATTAGCATTAAGCGTTTAGAAAAAAAAGTCCGGAAAACTGTTCTTTGCGTGACGGACTGACGGACTGACAGACTGACGGACGGACGGACGGACGGACTGACGGACTGACGGACTGACGGACTGACTGACTGACGGACTGACTGACTGACTGACTGACTGACTGACGGACTGACGGACTGACGGACTGACTGACTGACTGACTGACTGACGGACTGACGGACTGACGGACTGACGGACTGACGGACTGACGGACTGACGGACTGACGGACTGACGGACTGACGGACTGACGGACTGACAGTCTGACGGACGGAGGGACGGCGTGCAAACCTATAGTCCCCTCCGGTGTACACCGGTAGGGGACTAATAAGGCAATTCTCTGTGTGTATGTACGTCTCATATTCATCAAATCGAAAACTAGTTTTCCAATCTGCACCAAATGTTGCATCTGTGCTTGAGGTACCCAGCGTCAGGTCTATGGCATAAAAGACGACTTACATTTCACCTGTACATGTGCATGTCGTTTATTAATAAGTAAGGTGCAAAGATGGAGTCATCAGAAGGAACCTGGATAGGTAAGGAGCACAGATGGAGTTATGAAGAACCTGAATAAGTGAGGAGTGAACTCAGGGGGAACTTGAATAAGTAAGGAGCAAAGATGGAATCATCAGGAGGAACCTGAATAAGTAAGGAGCAAAGATGGAGTTATGAAGAACCTGAATGAATGAGGAGCAAAGATGGAGTCGTCAGAAGGAACCTGAATATGTAAGGAGAAAACATGGAATCATCAGGAGGAACTTGAATAAATGAGAAGCAAAGATGGAGTCATCAGAAGGAACCTGAATATGTAAGGAGCAAAGATGAAGTTATGAAGAACCTGAATCTGTAAGGAGCAAAGATGGCGTCATCAGATGGAACCTGAATAAGTAAGGAGAAAAGATGGAGTCATCATCATCAAGATGGAGTCAAGATGGAGTCTTTGATCAAAACCTTGATCTTTTCTACCCCCACTAATTCACCCCAGATCCACCTTGTTTGAAATTCCAACTTCTTTCCTGGAAGTCCTGGCAGTGTCCATATGTTTTATACCTCTCCCACCCCCCCCCCCCCCCTTCCCATGCCTCCCCCCAAAGCCTTCTCCCTCCCACAGATCTCTTGATGTCTCCATGTCTCTCGGTCCCTGCTCTCAAATGTTGTGTGTGTCCGTCCCCCTCTCTCCCCATCTTGTCTACCGCTCCCGATGTTATTTGTTTTATGTGTCGGTTTGTCTTTCTGTGTGATTAATCGCTCTTTCACGAGCCTCGATCTTGTATACAAAAAAAAAAAAAAAAAAAAAAAGCCCTGCTGGAGCGAGGGGCTTATCTTGCACGACATAAGCGGGGTGGGGTTGGGGATTCCACAATATCAATCCATGTTGAAATTCCACAATATCAATGCATGTTGAAATTCCACAATATCAATGCATGTTGAAATTCCACAATATCAATGCATGTTTGTTTAGACACACACACCCTTGTGTATTTCTCACCAACCCTGCTTCTGACACACTGCCTTGTCTTTGTTCCAAGTATTTCAAACGTTGACGTGTCACTCCAAAAGTACTTTTCCTAACTGTTTAGCATCCCAACAAGTACCTTTCCTCCACTTTAATCTTTATTTTCCTCTTACTTTGATGTTTCACCTAAAATCCCATAGAGCTTTAACTTTTGTCAATTTGTTTTGCTCTTTTGATCTTTATAATTAGAGCTCTCATTCATCCTCAGTGATCTCAACTATATCCCACAAGCTCATTTTATGCAGTATTTCCGCTTTCTGAAACTGCACCGCATCATTGTTTTCTTTAATATGTCTTGTTTGTTGACAAAAATGACCACTTGGCTTCCTTACTTGCACAAGTATTCCCACAATGAACTTGGTCTGTCCCTGTGTTGAGAAAAGTTGCCCTCTTATCCACTTTCTGCCAAAGTCTTCAAATTGTAACCTAACAAACAACCTCAAAGTGTAACCGAACAAACAACCTCAAATTGTAATCGAACAAAAAACCTCAAATTGTAACCGAACAAACAACCTCAAATTGTAATCGAACAAATAACCTCAAATTGTAATCGAACAAACAACCTCAAATTGTAACCGAACAAACAATCTCAAATTGTAATCGAACAAACATCCTCAAATTGTAACCTAACAAACAACCTCAAATTGTAATGAACAAACAGCCTCAAATTGTAATCGAACAAACAACCTCAAATTGTAATCGAACAAACAACCTCAAATTGTAATCTAACAAACAACCTCAAATTGTAACGAACAAACAGCCTCAAATTGTAATCGAACAAACAACCTCAAATTGTAACCTAACAAACAACCTCAAATTGTAATCGAACAAATAACCTCAAATTGTAATCGAACAAACAACCTCAAATTGTAACCGAACAAACAACCTCAAATTGTAATCGAACAAATAACCTCAAATTGTAATCGAACAAACAACCTCAAATTGTAATCGAACAAACATCCTCAAATTGTAACCGAACAAACAACCTCAAATTGTAACGAACAAACAGCCTCAAATTGTAATCGAACAAACAACCTCAAATTGTAACCGAACAAACAACCTCAAATTGTAATTGTTACGTGGTCCTCCCGGTGACTACCTGGTCTCGGTGACCCCCAGACCGTGAGAGGAACTCCGCCAGAAAGATCTATTATTTATGCTCTTTCGTAACGCATAAATCTGAATTCCAACCAATAAGACACCCCACACCAAGGATCCGGAATAATCAATAATATATTCCCCGAGCAATCAACAACCATCCACAATCAGCAATCAATAGTACAAAGATGTAAACTCATCTATAATAACTCTAAGATGGCCATCTTATACATTCCTCACGTGAGCCCCACTCCTGACTCCCTCCATGGTCAATGTCTCTCTCAATGTCTCCGTACTCCGGTAGTTCGATCTCCGCACGTGGGCGGTTGAACGGACCCTTCCTGACGTGCTTTCACCGGGCACGTCCCGTACCGGGAACAACGGCTGCAGCGCGCACCTCCTGGCCAAGCAAAGCGGGTACAGCAAAGGAGGCAAAGCAACACGCGGCTTGTCCAGCGCGCGCGGCCCAAGGTGCGACCCGTACGCGGCCTTGTAGACGGTGAGGCGAACTGTGCCAGCTGCTTGGTTCCGTGCACGAACCCACGGCGACCTGACGTGTCAAAGGGTAGTTACACGTCCCGGTAACTCCTCTCGCTAGACGGGCTTTTAAAGGCCGATTCTGTTACGTTGCTCAATCGATCCCGCTCGCGTCCGAGCTCGGCGAGGAAGAGGAAGAATCCTCGCTTCTCCAGGACCTCGTGTCTTTTCTTCTTCCGTTTCCGGTCTCCTTTTTCCCAGAAGGGCTCCTGACCCTTTAATCACAACAACCTTTAATCAAGTCCACATTGATAAGCAAAGACCTGAATAGTAATTCACATACATTCACATAAATATGTAACAGTAATCTAACAAACATCCTCAAATTGTAATCGAACAAACAACTTCAAATTGTAATCGAACAAACAACCTCAAATTGTAATCTAACAAACAACCTCAAATTGTAATGAACAAACAGCCTCAAATTGTAATCTAACAAACAACCTCAAATTGTAATCGAACAAACAACCTCAAATTGTAATCGAACAAACATCCTCAAATTGTAATTGAACAAACATCCTCAAATTGTAACCTAACAAACAACCTCAAATTGTAACGAACAAACAGCCTCAAATTGTAATCGAACAAACAACCTCAAATTGTAACCGAACAAACAACCTCAAATTGTAATCTAACAAACATCCTCAAATTGTAATCGAACAAACATCCTCAAATTGTAACCGAACAAACAACCTCAAATTGTAACGAACAAACAGCCTCAAATTGTAATCTAACAAACAACCTCAAATTGTAATCGAACAAAAACCTCAAATTGTAATCTAACAAACAACCTCAAATTGTAATCTAACAAACAACCTCAAATTGTAATCTAACAAACAACCTCAAATTGTAACCGAACAAACAACCTCAAATTGTAACGAACAAACAGCCTCAAATTGTAATCGAACAAACAACCTCAAATTGTAATCGAACAAAAACCTCAAATTGTAATCGAACAAAAACCTCAAATTGTAATCTAACAAACAACCTCAAATTGTAACCTAACAGACATTAGTCAGGTTCACTATGTTTTTTCGTTCAAAATCATGGTAGATTAGCAAACCTACACATTTTTGGAAACGTTATTACATGGAAAATCAGAAAATCAATGTTTACATTTGCCAATTCCGACCAATTCGATTCGACCAATTCGACCAATTCGACCAATCGACCAATTCCATTCGACCAATTCGACCATTCGACCAATCGCTTCGATCGACCATTCGACCATTCGACCAATTCGATCGATTCGATTCGATTCGATTCATCGAATTCGATTCGATCGACCATTCGACCAATTCGATTTGCCAATCAATTTGACCGACCTTTGCTTGTGTGGAACGGACTGTGAAAACGATGCGGACTATATTGTCGGATACGACACACAGGACAGTGATGACGAACTCTAAATGGCATATTCTGTAATCGTGTATGTTTGATGCCATTGACTGCCTGTGTATATTTTGTCATTGACTGCCTGTGTAGATGTGAAGTTATACTGACTGCATGTGTATATATGATTTTGCTGACTGCCTGTGTATGTTTGGTGATATGAATTATTGTGACACATTTTGATGTTATTAACTGCCTGTACAAAATGATAACATGTATTTGATTATGCAACTTATCGCGAATATAAAGACAGTATTTTGCAATTCAAAACCTTTGATTCGTGTCTTACCATTCCCCATAGCACTAATTTGATACTGTAGCGGTCCCCGCTGAATGTACACAATCGCCTTGCACCTGCCAGGACGCGGCCAGGGCGCGATCGCCATGCCGGGCTCGTCCGGACGGGCCCAGACGCGCCTCTCCTGGGCATGCCCGGACTCGCTGTTCCCGGCATGCCCGAACCTCCCAGGCACGCCCGGTCTCGCCTTTCCAAGGCTCGCCCAGAGCGCCCGGGCACGCCCAGCCTCGACTTGCCAGGCCGCGTCCAGGACGCCCGGGCATGTCCAGACTCGCCTTTCCAGGGCTCGCCCAGAGTGTCCGGGCATGCCCGCTCTCGCCTTTCCAGGGCTCGCCCAGAGCGCTCGGGCACGCCCAGCCTCGACTTGCCAGGCCGCGTCCAGGACCCCGGGCATGTCCAGACTCGCCTTTCCAGGACTCGCCCTTGACACCCGGGCATGCCCGGTCTCGGTTTTCCCGGGCAAACACCCCGGCATAAATGTGTATATATATTGCTGCCCGATAAACGGGCTTTTCAGAATACCTGAGCTGTTTTGTTTCAATAAAGCAACTCGGACGAATTCCGTCTTTGGTCGCGTCAATTCTTTCGACTCGCGTTGGAGCGCAGCTCCTTCACTGGTGACCTACCGACATGGACACGGCAGTGACTCTTAAACTGCCTACCTTCTGGGAGGCTCATGCGGCTGTTTGGTTCGCCCAGGCGGACTCCCAGTTCGCCCTGCGAGGCATCACCGCGGACGACACCCGCTTCCACCACTTCGTGGCAGCGCTCGGTTCCGCCACCGCAGCCCGCGCCCTGAGCCTCCTCGAGCACCCGCCGGCTGCTGACAAGTATGATGCGCTGAAGACGCTCCTCCTCGACGCTTTCGCCCTCTCACCGGCGGCACGCGCACGGCGCCTGCTCGACCTGCCTGAGCTCGGCGACACGCGCCCGTCCGAGCGCATGGACTATATGCTCTCGTTGCTCATTGAGCACTCTCCGGATTTTCTGTTCCGCGAGCTGTTCCTTCGCCAGCTGCCTCACCCAGTACGCCTCGCCCTGGCTGGCACGTCGATCACCGATCCCCGCGCCCTCGCCAGGGAAGCCGATAAGATCTCCTCGGCGGGCCAACACATCGGCGCGGCTACCTGGAGCCTGCCGCCGTCCGAGGCGACGCCCGAGCGCCCTGCGCGGTTGGAGGCCGAACTGCCGGTGCAACTGGCGGCCGCCACGCCGCGCCGACCGCTTCCGACACAACGGCCGGGGCCTCCACCTGACCAGGCGTGGTGTTATTACCACGCCAGGTTCGGACACAAGGCTCAGACGTGCCGACCCCCGTGCACTTTCGGCAAGTCGGGAAACGGCCGGGCCGGCGTTCATTCCCAGCCATGAGTGCCGGCCACTCGGGCAACTTGCTTTTTATTCGGGACAAAGCGTCCGGGCGGCGTTTCCTTTGTGACACCGGCGCCCAACTGAGCGTCATACCCGCCTCCGAGCAGGACAGGCGGGACGCCGTTTGCGGCCCCTCTTTGGTTGCTGCTAATGACTCGGCCATACGCACTTTCGGCCCGCGCGACGTCACCCTCTGCTTCGGCAGCCAGCGCTTTCAGTGGACCTTTGTGACCGCCTGCGTCCCCATGGCTTTGCTGGGCGCCGACTTCCTCTGCGCGCACGGGCTGCTGGTCAACGTCAAACGTCGTCGCCTTGTCAACGCCGAGACCTTCAGTTCCCTGGCGTGCACGATGAGCAGCTCCGCGCCGACCGAACTGGCGTGCGCCCTCCCGACGGCGAACGAGTTCGCTCGCCTGCTCGCGGAATTCCCGGCCCTCACGCGGCCGACGTTTTCGGCCGTCGCAGTGCGGCATGGGATCGAGCACCACATACCCACTACGGGCCCGCCGGTCTACGCCAGGGCCCGCCGCCTCGACCCGGCCAAGCTCGCCGTAGCAAAGGCCAAGTTCGACGCGTTGGAGCACCTCGGCATCGTGCGGTGCTCCAATAGCGCGTGGGCCTCACCACTGCACATCGTGCCAAAGCCGGGGGGCGGATGGCGCCCGTGTGGCGACTACCGCCGCCTCAACGACGCTACCACCCCCGACAGGTACCCGATCCCGCACATCCAGGACTTTTCCGCCCGTTTGGCGGGACGGGTCATATTTTCCAAAATTGACCTGATACGGGGATACCACCAGGTACCTGTCCGGGCGGCCGACGTCCCGAAGACGGCCGTCATCACGCCATTCGGCCTGTTCGAATTTTTGAGGATGCCGTTTGGCCTCAAGAACGCGGCCCAGGCGTTCCAGCGCTTAATGGACGGCGTGCTGCGCGACCTGCCATTTCTTTTCGTCTATCTGGACGACATCCTCGTCGCCAGCACGTCCCGCGCCGAGCACCTCCTCCACCTCCGAACACTGTTCGGTCGCCTCAGCGAGCACGGCTTAATTGTGAACCCGGCCAAATGCCACTTCGGCACGACGACCGTTGACTTTTTGGGCCACTGCATCACCAAGACCGGGGCCGTGCCGCTGCCGACCAAGGTCGAGGCCATCACCACGTTCCCGCGTCCCCGTTCCATCAAGGCCCTACAAGAGTTCCTCGGCATGGTGAATTTTTATCACCGATTCGTGCCCCGCGCTGCTCAACTCATGCGGCCCCTTTACGAGGCCCTCCGGGGCAAGCCGGCCAAGCATGACATCGTTTGGTCCGTGGCCATGGACGCGGCCTTCGCGAGCGCAAAACGGGCCCTCGCCGACGCAACGCTGCTGGCTCACCCGGTGCTCAACGCGCCCATCGCCCTCACTACGGACGCCTCCAACTACGCGGTGGGCGCCGTCCATGAACAATGGGTGGACAGGGTTTGGCAGCCACTCGCCTTTTTCAGCCGGCAGCTCCGGCCGAACGAGTTAAAATACAGCACGTTCGACCGCGAGCTGCTCAGTCTATTCCTGGCCGTTCGCCATTTCCGACACCTCCTGGAGGGCCGCCCGTTCACGGCTTTCGTCGACCACAAGCCGTTGGTCTACGCAATGGCCAAAGTCACGGAGCCGTGGTCGGCCCGCCAGCAGCGCCACCTCTCCGCCGTGTCGGAATTCACCACGGACATCCGGCACGTCGCCGGCAAAGACAACGCCATGGCCGACTGTCTTTCTCGGGCCAGCGCGAACGCGGTCCACCTAGGTGTGGACTTCGTGCTCATGGCGGCCGACCAGACCACCGATACCTCGGTGCAGGCCTTCCGGGCAGCGGACACGGGCCTCCGCCTGGCCGACATCCCCTTCGCGGGCACCGTCCTGCTCTGCGACGTCTCCCAGGGCCAGCCTCGCCCCATCGTGCCCGTTTCCTGGCAGCGCCGCATCTTCGCCTCCATCCACGGCCTTTCTCACCCGGGCCGGAAAGCTTCTCAGAAGCTGGTGTCGGCGCGTTTCGTCTGGCACGGCCTGCGACGGAACGTCCGCGACTGGGCCAACGCCTGCACGGCCTGCCAGCGGGCCAAGGTCCACCGCCACACCCAGGCCCCGCTAGCACCTTTCACTGTGCTTGCACGGCGTTTCGACCACGTCCACGTGGACCTGGTGGGTCCCCTGCCCCCATCGCGGGGGTTCACCCACCTGCTCACCATGGTGGACAGGACCACCAGGTGGCCGGAGGCCGTGCCCCTCACCTCCACCACCACCGCGACGTGGCGCAGGCGTTCATCGCCACCTGGGTCGCGCGCTTCGGCGCACCGGCGGACATCTCGTCCGACCGCGGCCCACAGTTCACGTCCGAACTTTGGGGCGTGGTCGCCCGCTCGTTGGGGGTCACGCTGCACCACACCACGGCCTACCACCCCCAAGCCAACGGGTTGTGCGAGCGGTTTCACCGCTCCATGAAGGCCGCACTCATGGCCAGCCTTCAGGACGACGGTTGGACCGACCGGCTGCCGTGGGTCCTTTTGGGCCTCCGCACAGCCCCCAAGGAGGACCTCTGGGCGTCCGCCGCCGAGCTCGTCTATGGCCAGCCGCTCCGCGTCCCGGGCGAGTTCGTGCCCGACGCTACCAGTCCCTGGTCCGCTGCACACCAGCGCTCGGACCTCCAGGAGGCCGCCCGCCGATTTGCCCCCGTGCCAACGTCCCGCCACGGTGGCCCCCAGTCCTACATCCCCCCGGCGCTTCGCACAGCGGAGTACGTCTTTGTGCGTCATGAGGCGCACCAGGGGCCACTCCGGCCGCCGTACGACGGGCCATTCCGGGTCCTGCGACGGGGCGACAAGTCCGTCGTCGTCGACGTCGGTGGCCGGTCGGACTGGATCTCTGTGGACCGCCTCAAACCGGCGCACGTGGACGTCGACCGACCACCACGGTTGGCCCTTCCTCCGCGGCGAGGCCGCCCCCCGTCTACAGTTCCCCCCGCTCGACCACCCACCACCGGATCGAACCCCCCCCCACGACCCTCCAGGGGTCGCTTCGGCCTTGTCATCCGGACCCCCCTTAAATTGACCCTGCCGGTGCAGGTCGATTCTGGAGGGGCATGTGTAGCGGTCCCCGCTGAATGTACACAATCGCCTTGCACCTGCCAGGATGCGGCCAGGGCGCGATCGCCATGCCGGGCTCGTCCGGACGGGCCCAGACGCGCCTCTCCTGGGCATGCCCGGACTCGCTCTTCCCGGGCACGCCCGAACCTCCCGGGCACGCCCTGTCTTGTCTTTCCCGGGCATGCCCGCTCTCGCCTTTCCAGGGCTCGCCCAGAGCGCCCGGGCACGCCCAGCCTCGACTTGCCAGGCCGCGTCCAGGACGCCCGGGCATGTCCAGACTCGCCTTTCCAGGACTCGCCCTTGACACCCGGGCATGCCCGGTCTCGGTTTTCCCGGGCAAACGCCCCGGCATAAATGTGTATATATATTGCTGCCCGATAAACGGGCTTTTCAGAATACCTGAGCTGTTTTGTTTCAATAAAGCAACTCGGACGAATTCCGTCTTTGGTCGCGTCAATTCTTTCGACTCGCGTTGGAGCGCAGCTCCTTCAATACTTTCATTGGATTCCTTGTCCCTGAAAATATAGGTTTAGTATATATTTTAAAGTTTTTTAGGGTAATTAGAGGCAGAAATAGAACAAAATATGTATTTTACAGTGGCCATTATGAAAATCCAAAATGGCCGCCATACAGGTATCTCTCCAAATGTAAACATTGATTTTTAGTTTCCTTATGCTATAACCTTTCCAAAAATGTATAGGTTTGCTAATCTACCATGATTTTGAACGAAATATAATTTATTGACATAGTGAACCTGACTACATCCTCAAATTGTAATCTAACAAACATCTCTGTCCATGAGCTTCTGAATTTGTCTGTTTGTCTTTTTCTCTATGAGTATATGCTTCTCATTTGCTACAGACAGAGCATCCAATCGTTTTTAGAATACTCATTTTTGTTTTTGCAATATATACGTAAGTTGAGAGCCTGACGCGCATTCCCCTAACTAACCCTTATTTTCATGCCCTTTTGTAAACCTCTGTGTATTTCTTTTTTTTTGTTTTCAGAAGACACCTTGTGATTCTTCCTGTAATTTGACCAGTTGTTCGTAAATAGCACAAGATTGAATTTTGTATCTTAACTTAATTTTCACAATCGGATACTTTTTTTAACCAAGCGCTGTAGCAGAAGTGGCTTGTGTCATGGTTCTGGTAAACAGTCTTGATATAATCATGGTTCTTTTCTCAGGTTCTGGTAAACACTAACTCTATCGAGGGAGAAGAGCTGGAATCCTTCATGCTGGGTTCTCCTTCCGAACTTGTATGTGAAGTTACATCTACCACTGCATGTACAGCATCAACAACCACAACTTCAGTGACTTTGGATGCGACCGAATGCAAGACTTCAACTATGACCACGACTCTTGACGGAACCATGACCACGACCATGACGACAATGGCGGATGTGATTCAAAGAATGGATGTGCCAGCAGCCCATGCACAATGGATAAACCCAACAATGAACATTGGACTTGAAGGAGATGGCATCGCACATGCGGATCCAGTAAAACATCAGACGACCCTGACGGAGGAGAAGTTGGCAGCTGTATGCATTGTCGCTGTGCAGGATTGCATATGGGTACCAAGGTGAGCTCGATGTACCACAATATAGGTAGGTCTTGCCAGTGAAGTATGAAAAAGTATCAAATTGTACTCGGGAAATTCAGCGATACGTATACAAATGAACATGGTATGTTTACTTTCATATGAAATACAACATTTAGGTACATATTGGTTTATATAATTGTGGCCTCATGCTGTATACAGCGGCGCATGGGTGTTGTCTTGTATCATTCATGGAGCATGCAGGTGCTGCATTTGGCCATGATGATATTGGACAGTATCAGCGCACAATGACATACTTTTCAAACAGTGCAGTGGGATTTTAAGGTATTCCCTTGTATACTGGTAGATGGGACAGCTGATGTAACATCCCCTCTGAAGAATGGGGTGCTCAGGCATGGACGAGTTAACATTCTTGATGTCATCAAACCTTGGCTAGACTGATAAAATAGCCAATTTGAAGGACATCTCCATTGGCATTTCAGCAGTTCACCGTTCAAATCCGGTTGAATGCAGCAGAATTGATGCTTTGCATCATAAGCTTGCTGGCAAGATGGCCAGAGGTCTCTAAGCTGTCTAGCCAGGAGACAAACCAGAGGCAAACCAGAGACAAACCAGAGACAAACCAGAGGCAAACCAGAGGCCTCTAAGCTGTCTATCCAGGAGACAAACCAGAGACAAACCAGAGGCAAACCAGAGACAAACCAGAGGCCTCTAAACTGTCTTGCCAGGAGACAAACCAGAGGCAAACCAGAGACAAACCAGAGGCCTCTAAGCTGTCTAGCCAAGAGACAAACCAGAGGGAAACCAGAGGCCTCTAAGCTGTCTAGCCAGGAGACAAACTAGAGACAAACCAGAGACAAACCAGAGGCCTCTAAGCTATCTCGCCCGGAGACAAACCAGAGGCCTCTAAGCTGTCTAGCCAGGAGACAAACCAGAGGCAAACCAGAGGCCTCTAAGCTGTCTAACCAGGAGACAAACCAGAGACAAACCAGAGGCCTCTAAGCTGTCTAGCCAGGAGACAAACCAGACACAAACCAGAGGCCTCTAAGCTGTCTAGGCAGGAGACAAACTAGAGACAAACCAGAGACAAACCAGAGACAAACCAGAGGCCTCTAAGCTGTCTAGCCAAGAGACAAACCAGAGGCCTCTAAGCTGTCTCACCAGGAGACAAACCAGAGACAAACCAGAGGCCTCTAAGCTGTCCAGCCAGGAGACAAACCAGACACAAACCAGAGGCCTCTAAGCTGTCTAGCCAGGAGACAAACTCGAGACAAACCAGAGACAAACCAGAGACAAACCAGAGGCCTCTAAGCTGTCTCGCCAGGAGACAAACCAGAGACAAACCAGAGGCCTCGAAGCTGTCTAGCCAGGAGACAAACCAGAGGCAAACCAGAGGCCTCCAAGCTGTCTAGCCAGGAGACAAACCAGAGACAAACCAGAGGCAAACCAGAGGCCTCTAAGCTGTCTAGCCAGGAGACAAACCAGACACAAACCAGAGGCAAACCAGAGGTCTGTAAGTTGTCTAGCCAGGAGACAAACCAGACACAAACCAGAGGCAAACCAGAGACAAACCAGAGGCCTCTAAGCTGTCTAGCCAGGAGACAAACCAGAGACAAACCAGAGGCCTCTAAGCTGTCTAGCCAGGAGACAAACCAGAGGCCTCTAAGCTGTCTAGCCAGGAGACAAAACAGAGGCCTCTAAGCTGTCTAGCCAGGAGACAAACCAGAGACAAACCAGAGGCAAACCAGAGACAAACCAGAGGCAAACCAGAAACAAACCAGAGGCCTCTAAGCTCTCTAGGCAGGAGACAAGCCAGAGACAAACCAGACACAAACCAGAGGCCTCTAAGCTCTCTAGGTAGGAGACAAACCAGAGACAAACCAGAGACAAACCAGAGGCAAACCAGAAACAAACCAGAGGCCTCTAAGCTCTCTAGGCAGGAGACAAACAAGAGACAAACCAGACACAAACCAGAGGCCTCTAAGCTGTCTAGCCAGGAGACAAACCAGAGACAAACCAGAGGCAAACCAGAGACAAACCAGAGGCCTCTAAGCTGTCTAGGCAGGATACAAACCAGAGGCAAACCAGAGGCCTCTAAGCTGTCTCGCCAGGAGACAAACCAGAGGCAAACCAGAGACAAACCAGTGGCCTCTAAGCTGTCTAGCCAGGAGACAAACCAGACATAAACCAGAGGCCTCTAAGCTGTCTAGCCAAGAGACAAACCAGAGACAAACCAGAGGCAAACCAGAGGCCTCTAAGCTGTCTTGCCAGGAGACAAACCAGTGGGAAACCAGAGACAAACCAGAGGCCTCTAAGCTGTCTCACCAGGAGACAAACCAGAGGAAAACCAGAGGCCTCTAAGCTGTCTAGCCAGGAGACAAACCAGAGACAAACCAGAGGCAAACCAGAGACAAACCAGAGGCTTCTAAGCTGTCTAGCCAGGAGACAAACCAGAGACATAGCAGAGACAAACCAGAGACAAACCAGAGGCAAACCAGAGGTCTCTAAGCTGTCTAGCCAGGAGACAAACCAGAGGCAAACCAGAGACAAACCAGAGACAAACCAGAGGCAAACCAGAGGTCTCTAAGCTGTCTCGCCAGGAGACAAACCAGAGGCAAACCAGAGGTCTCTAAGCTGTCTAGCCAGGAGACAAACCAGAGACAAACCAGAGGCAAACCAGAGACAAACCAGAGGCCTCTAAGCTGTCTAGCCAGGAGACAAACCAGAGACATAGCAGAGACAAACCAGAGACAAACCAGAGGCAAACCAGAGGTCTCTAAGCTGTCTAGCCAGGAGACAAACCAGAGGCAAACCAGAGACAAACCAGAGGCAAACCAGAGGTCTCTAAGCTGTCTCGCCAGGAGACAAACCAGAGGCAAACCAGAGGTCTCTAAGCTGTCTAGCCAGGAGACAAACCAGAGACAAACCAGAGGCCTCTAAGCTGTCTAGCCAGGAGACAAACCAGAGACAAACCAGAGGTCTCTAAGCTGTCTAGCCAGGAGACAAACCAGAGACAAACCAGAGGCAAACAAGAGATCTATAAGCTGTCTCGCCAGGAGACAAACCAGAGACAAACCAGAGGCAAACCAGAGACAAACCAGAGGCCTCTAAGCTGCCTAGCCAGGAGACAAACCAGAGGCAAACCGGAGACACACCAGAGGCAAACCAGAGGCCTCTAAGCTGTCTAGCCAGGAGACAAACCAGAGACAAACCAGAGGCAAACCAGAGACAAACCAGAGGCCTCTAAGCTGTCTAGCCAGGAGACAAACCAGACACAAACCAGAGGCCTCAAAGCTTTCTAGCCAGGAGACAAACCAGAGACAAACCAGAGGCCTCTAAGCTGTCTAGCCAGTAGACAAACCAGAGGCAAACCAGAGGCCTCGAAGCTGTCTCGCCAGGAGACAAACCAGAGGCAAACCAGAGACACACCAGAGGCAAACCAGAGGCCTCTAAGCTGTCTTGCCAGGAGACAAACCAGAGGCTTCTCAGCTGTCTAGCCAGGAGACAAACCAGAGGCAAACCAGAGGCCTCGAAGCTGTCTAGCCAGGAGACAAACCAGAGGCAAACCAGAGACACACCAGAGGCAAACCAGAGGCCTCTAAGCTGTCTCGCCAGGAGACAAACCAGAGGTAAACCAGAGGCCTCTCAGCTGTCTAGCCAGGAGACAAACCAGAGACAAACCAGGGGCAAACCAGAGGCCTCTAAGCTATCTCGCCCAGAGACAAATCAGAGACAAACCAGAGGCCTCTAAGCTGTCTTGCCAGGAGACAAACCAGAGGCAAACCAGAGGCCTCGAAGCTGTCTAGCCAGGAGACAAACCAGAGGCAAACCAGAGACACACCAGAGGCAAACCAGAGGCCTCTAAGCTGTCTAGCCAGGAGACAAACCAGAGACAAACCAGAGGCCTCTAAGCTGTCTAGCCAGGAGACAAACCAGAGACAAACCAGAGGCCTCTAAGCTGTCTAGCCAGGAGACAAACCAGAGACAAACCAGAGACAAACCAGAGAAAAAACCAGAGGCCTCTTAGCTGTCTAGCCAAGAGACAAACCAGAGACAAACCAGAGGCCTCTAAGCTTTCTCGCCCGGAGACAAACCAGAGACAAACCAAAGGCAAACCAGAGGCCTCTAAGCTATCTCGCCCGGAGACAAACCAGAGACAAACCAGAGGCCTCTAAGCTGTCTAGCCAGGAGACAAACCAGAGACAAACCAGAGGCAAACCAGAGACAAACCAGAGGCCTCTAAGCTGTCTTGCCAGGAGACAAACCAGAGACAAACCAGAGGCCTCTAAGCTGTCTAGCCAGGAGACAAACCAGAGACAAACCAGAGGCCTCTAAGCTGTCTAGCCAGGAGACAAACCAGAGACAAACCAGAGGCAAACCAGAGACAAACCAGAGGCCTCTAAGCTGTCTTGCCAGGAGACAAACCAGAGACAAACCAGAGGCAAACCAGAGACAAACCAGAGGCAAACCAGAGACAAACCAGAGGCCTCTTAGCTGTCTAGCCAAGAGAGAAACCAGAGACAAACCAGAGGCCTCTTAGCTGTCTAGCCAAGAGACAAACCAGAGACAAACCAGAGGCCTCTAAGCTTTCTCGCCCGGAGACAAACCAGAGACAAACCAAAGGCAAACCAGAGGCCTCTAAGCTATCTCGCCCGGAGACAAACCAGAGGCCTCTAAGCTGTCTAGCCAGGAGACAAACCAGAGGCAAACCAGAGGCCTCTAAGCTGTCTAGCCAGGAGACAAAGCAGAGGCAAACCAGAGGCCTCTAAGCTATCTCGCCCGGAGACAAACCAGAGACAAACCAGAGGCCTCTAAGCTTTCTCGCCCGGAGACAAACCAGAGACAAACCAAAGGCAAACCAGAGGCCTCTAAGCTATCTCGCCCGGAGACAAACCAGAGGCCTCTAAGCTGTCTAGCCAGGAGACAAACCAGAGGCAAACCAGAGGCCTCTAAGCTGTCTAGCCAGGAGACAAAGCAGAGGCAAACCAGAGGCCTCTAAGCTATCTCGCCCGGAGACAAACCAGAGACAAACCAGAGGCCTCTAAGCTGTCTAGCCAGGAGACAAACCAGAGGCAAACCAGAGACAACTAGCCTGGGTTGAAATCCCGACTCAATTATAAACTGTCGTTCCAGTGTTTCACAAGCAGGTGATTCATCAGTATGTGCCATCCGTCTTGGGCATCCCATCAACCGACATTAGTTGGTGGATGTTCAAGACCCCACGATGTCCTTCACAAGGAGTAGGCGAGCAATGGCTGGCACCACAAACAAAATTCTAAATTCCTGCCGTAATCTTGTGTTCCACCTGTCCCAAGGGACCCTAACCTCCCCCCAAGGGGGTCGCTGAATCGCTACGCCCCTTAGCAAGGTATGGGGATTAGTATTAGTAGTAGCATTCTAAGCTGTTGTAAGTAGAGCTGTTAGGGTTAGGGTTGGGTGCAGCCTTGGGATTAACCCTAACAACCTGGTGATGTACCACATGGTTTGGTGTACACATGTTATATGTACACAAAATGGTTGCACCGCTGCCCTTAGGGAAATGTGGGACCCCACTAAAATTCTGCCTATGAAAATGGACCACTGGAAATTCCTTTAAACTATAATAAAAAATTCAAGGATGGACGACCCTGGTGGTAAAAGCTGAAGAAGAAAGAAGAACCACCTTTAGAGGCAATTTTTCCCCGCAGAGCAGGGGTTGTCCTTTTTCGAACACCGTGGTCCCCTTTTTGAAGCAATGTTTTATGGTCGGATGCCCTTCCATGGTCGGATGCCCTTCGTGCCAACAATCCTGTTGGTCGCCTCTTGTGACACACAGGAAATTACCAGTGAACTGGTACTCACTTTGCCGACCTCGGAAGGAAGACAGGCTGAGTCAACCCCCCTGGTGTTGATTCGGCGATCGACCGGGATTGAAACCCAGGATCCTCGGATCCCAAGCGGGCACCCGAACCGCGAAGCCGGGATTCTAACCCAGGATCCTAGGATCCCAAGCCGGCACCCGAACCGCGAAGCCGGGATTCTAACCCAGGATCCTAGGATCCCAAGGCAGCACCCTAACCGCTAAGCCGGGATTCTAACCCAGGATCATAGGATCCCAAGCCCGCACCCTAACAGCTAAGCCTGGATTCTAAACCAGGATCCTAGGATCCCAAGCCGGCACCCTAACCGCTAAGCAGGGATTCCAACCCAGCATCCTCGGATCCCAAGCCAGCACCCGAACCGCTGAGCCGGGATTCTAACCCAGGATCCTAGGATCCCAAGCCAGCACCCTAACTGCTAGGCCGGGATTCTAACCCAGGATCCTCGGATCCCAAGCCAGCACCCCAACCGCTAAGCCGGGATTCTAACCCAGGATCCTAGGATCCCAAGGCAGCACCCGAACCGCTACGCTGGGATTCTAACCCAGGATCCTAGGATCCCAAGGCAGCACCCTAACCGCTAAGCCGGGATTCTATCCCAGGACCCGAGGATCCTAAGGCAGCACCCTAACCGCTAAGCCTGGATTCTAACCCAGGATCCTAGGATCCCAAGCCGGCACCATAACCGCTAAGCAGGGATTCTAACCCAGGATCCTCGGATCCCAAGCCAGCACCTGAACCGCTAAGCCGGGATTCGAACCCAGGATCCTAGGATCCCAAGCCGGGACCTGAACAGCTAAGCCGGGATTCTAACCCAGGATCCTAGGATCCCAAGCCAGCACCCTAACCGCTAGGCCGGGATTCTAACCCAGTATCCTAGGATCCCAAGCCGGCACCCTAACCGCTAAGCAGGGATTCTAACCCAGGATCCTCGAATCCCAAGCCAGCACCCGAACCGCTCAGCTGGGATTCTAACCCATGATCCTCGGATCCCAAGCCAGCACCCTAACCGCTAGGCCGGGATTCTAACCCAGTATCGTAGGATCCCAAGCCGGCACCCTAACCGCTATGCCGGGATTCTAACCCAGGATCCTCAGATCCCAAGCCAGCACCCGAACCGCTAAGCCGGGATTCTAACCCAGGATCCTAGGATCCCAAGCTGGCACTCCAACCGCTACGCCAGGATTCTAACCCAGGATCCTCGGATCCCAAGCCAGCACCCGAACCGCTAAGCCGGAATTCTAACCCAGGATCCTAGGATCCCAAGGCAGCACCCGAACCGCTAAGCTGGGATTCTAACCCAGGATCCTAGGATCCAAAGCTGGCACTCTAACCGCTACACCGGGATTCTAACCCAGGATCCTCGGATCCCAAGCCAGCACCCGACCCACCAAGCCGGGATTCTAACCCAGGATCCTAGGATCCCAAGGCAGCACCCTAACCGCTAAGCCTGGATTCTAACCCAGGATCCTAGGATCCCAAGCCGGCACCCTAAACAATAGGCCGGGATTCCAACCCAGGATCCTAGGATCCCAAGCCAGCACCCCAACCGCTAAGCCGGGATTCTAACCCAGAATCCTTGGATCCCAAGCCAGCACCCGAACCGCTAAGCAGGGATTCTAACCCAGGATCCTAAGATCCCAAGCCAGCACCCTAACCGCTAGGCCGGGATTCTAACCCAGGATCCTAGGATCCCAAGCCAGCACCCTAACCGCTCGGCCGGGATTCTAACCCAGGATCCTGGGATCCCAAGCCGGCACCCTAACCGCTAAGCTAGGATTCTAACCCAGGATCCTAGCATCCCAAGCCAGCACCCCAACCGCTAAGCCGGGATTCTAACCCAGGATCCTAGGATCCCAAGCCAGCATCCGAACCGCTAAGCCGGGATTCTAACCCAGGATCCTAGGATCCCAAGCCAGCACCCTAACCGCTAGGCCGGATTCTAGCCCAGGATTCTATGATCCCAAGCCAGCACCCCAACCGCTAAGCCGAGATTCTAACCCAGGATCCTCGGACCCCAAGCCGGCACCCTAACCACTAAGCTGGGATTCTAACCCAGGATCCTAGGATCCCAAGCCAGCACCCTAACCGCTAGGCTGGGATTCTAACCCAGTATCGTGGGATCCCAAGCCGGCACCCTAACCGCTACGCCGTGATTCTAACCCAGGATCCTCAGATCCCAAGCCAGCACCCGAACCGCTAAGCCGGGATTCTAACCCAGGATCTTCGGATCCCAAGCTGGCACTCTAACCGCTATGCCGGGATTCTAACCCAGGATCCTCAGATCCCAAGCCAGCACCCGAACCGCTAAGCCGGGATTCTAACCCAGGATCCTAGGATCCCAAGCTGGCACTCCAACCGCTACGCCAGGATTCTAACCCAGGATCCTCGGATCCCAAGCCAGCACCCGAACCGCTAAGCCGGAATTCTAACCCAGGATCCTAGGATCCCAAGGCAGCACCCGAACCGCTAAGCTGGGATTCTAACCCAGGATCCTAGGATCCAAAGCTGGCACTCTAACCACTACACCGGGATTCTAACCCAGGATCCTCGGATCCCAAGCCAGCACCCGACCCGCCAAGCCGGGATTCTAACCCAGGATCCTAGGATCCCAAGGCAGCACCCTAACCGCTAAGCCTGGATTCTAACCCAGGATCCTAGGATCCCAAGCCGGCACCCTAACCGATAGGCCGGGATTCCAACCCAGGATCCTAGGATCCCAAGCCAGCACCCCAACCGCTAAGCCGGGATTCTAACCCAGAATCCTTGGATCCCAAGCCAGCACCCGAACCGCTAAGCAGGGATTCTAACCCAGGATCCTAAGATCCCAAGCCAGCACCCTAACCGCTAGGCCGGGATTCTAACCCAGGATCCTAGGATCCCAAGCCGGCACCCTAACCGCTAAGCTAGGATTCTAACCCAGGATCCTAGCATCCCAAGCCAGCATCCGAACCGCTAAGCCGAGATTCTAACCCAGGATCCTCGGACCCCAAGCCGGCAACCTAACCACTAAGCTGCGATTCTAACCCAGGATCCTAGGATCCCAAGCCAGCACCCTAACCGCTAGGCCGGGATTCTAACCCAGGATCCTAGGATCCCAACGCAGCACCCTAAGCGCTCAGCCAACATCACGCTGTGGTGACAAACTTGATTACATTGGTTACATTATAAGTTAAAGCTGGTTGCATTGGTTACATTATAAGTAAAAGCTGGTTACTTTGGTTACATTGGTGTTACGGGGTCCTCCCCTATCCCCTGGTCTCGGTAAACCTCCGAACCCCGAGAGGGTCCCCGGCAGAAAGATATGTTATCCTTGGTTGAAATCAATCAAATCAATAATGAAACCACACCAAGGGTTATGAACAAACAATAATATATTATAAATCACACCGGAATCACGACACAAATAATAATAACAATTCGCACTACAATCACTATTTTTAAGATGGTACCACCTTATCTCGTCCTTTTAACCCAAACGCGCAGTACTCCCCCAATGTCTCTGTACCCCTCCAAGGCGAGGTCGATTCGCTCCCGCGATAGTTGGATCAATGTCCGATCACAATCAGTTGAGGACGATCAAAGCAACCCACAGGTCACGTGATCCACACCCAGCACAATAGCGGCGGAATGGGAAACCTCCCAAAGACGCGCTCCGACGTACACGTTTGCAGTTCAATCAACGAGTCTCTGTATAATCCTCAAAAGCCCCTTTCTTGCACAGCCGTCCCCGGTAACCCACCGGGGAATACTGCCCGGCCGACGCGACAAAAACCTGTTCACGGCAGGTTGCGCGCGTGGCGAAGATGGCGGACGGCTTTCACTCGAACCGGGGCTTTGAGGCAAGGATACTCCGGAACCTCAATGAGGATACCCGACTACACAGGCTCCACAGCACTCTGGCGATATCTCCTATCGCCCGAACTTCCTTTCAAGGACGCAGGGTCCAATCGCCCTGTACGCTCCACCAATCGGTCCGGAGCTTCAACCAAAACGTCTTTTCACGATCTCCTCCCGCCTCTTCCTCCTCGCTCCACCTCTTCCGGTCACGATCCGGATTTCCGGCCACATTTTACCAGGAGCGCTTTTAAACCTTTTCACCACAATAACCCTTTCCCTTAAGCCACAATAAGCATAATATCTAGAACCAACAATGATAACAATAGCAACCATAATTAGGGCCGAATCCATAACACTTCCCCCCCTCTTGAAAGAAAGTTTGAACACAGCGAAAACTTTCTTTGTAGGCAAATTCTTGAAACCAACACAAGTAATCAATGTTTCCCCAAAAATAAAGCAACAAAACTTTCACACCACCCACAGAATTCCCAAAATTAATTCGCTCTGGACAAAGCGTCAGCCACGACATTGTCCCTGCCCTTTACATGTTCAATTTCCCAGTTACCCCTGCAAAGCCAAACTCCCTCTCATCGACCTCTGATTTTTACTTGTAGTTTCTTTTGAATGAAGGTTAAGGGGTTGATCAAAAATCCAAAGTCAAGCCAATCGATAGAACTTTTTCTGGGAGGCCGAGCTGAGGGCCAGGTTCCATGGTGGTTGGGTGGTGAGGCCTGGACATATTCACTACCTGGACGCCTTTAGGAACGTGGAGTTCACGGTTAGTCCGTGTAGGAAAGTTCACTACATGGACGCCTTTAGGAATGTGGCGTTCACGGTTAACCCGTGTAGGAATCTTGGCTCGGCTGCTCCACAGCATTCAGTGCTTCAACTCTTTCTAACTTTCCTAACAATCACAGTTGGACCACTTGTCACAGTAGTCACCTGAATGGTGGTCTCCTTCTCGGCCACTGCTCTGATAATCCTTCCTTCGGGAGCTGTCGTAACTCTGGAAGCCTCCATAATAATATCGATTGCAGCCACCACCACTACTACTCCGTGGTCCTCCTCTGTAGCCCCCTCGACCCCTAGGAAATGCCTTCCCTACTGTGATGGTCAGACCCTCCAACTCCTTGCTATTCAGATCCTTTTCTGCTTCTCTGGCGCCCTTTGAGTTTTCAAACGTGACAAAGCCAAACCCTCTTGACTTTCGTGTCTCCGTGTCTTTTATCAGCAGCACTTCCAAAAGCGGTCCATATTTGCTGAAGGCAGACTCTAGAACATCTTCCTTTGTTTTGAAGTTCAGTCCATCTACAAATAACTTGCTAAATTTGTTGCCATCCCTAACTGGTGTGGAGTTATTTTCCCTACTGGGCTTTTTAACAACCATCGGGTTACCATAGACTTGACCACCGGCCAAATCATTCCCGATAACAACAGATACTCCCTCTACAGGAAGCGTGGCTTGTAAACCGACGGTGACCGGTCCTGACACCAAATCGGACTCCAAATGGATGACATGAAGTGGAGCACTAACACAGCCACCAATCCCCTGTAAACGAACACTATCCACAGTTGCCGTCTCCTCGGACCATGGCAAGATGCCTTCAAGCATTAAAGATTGATGTGCTCCTGTGTCCCTCAATATCCTAACCAGTCTCCGGTTAGTCGAGGCTCCGTCCAGTGACACAAACCCCTCTGAAATAAATGGTTGGTAACCCTTTTGAGGGCGATTTCTCACAATGGCCATCGCATTTGGAGTCGTACTGGTCGAACTCCACTCCTGATTTTCCTTTCCCAGAGCATAACAGTTGGACATCAAGTGTCCAGGTTTATGGCAAAAAGTGAAAGTAGGCCCGGAGGAGAACCTCGTGTTCTGCCAAGGCATGGGGGCTGCAGTCTGTCTCGAGCCCCCCGGACGATAGGTCTGTCTTGGAACCGCAGTCTTCTGATTTCTAGAAGTCGTGGTGTCAGAGTGGTCCTCATTTTCATCTCGAGGCTGCCCCCATGGATTTTCATTCTCCGCCCCTGATGTACCATAGCTCCCCTGGCTAGGTCTGGGCGAGAAGTTCGGTTTGTGGAACCCCATCCTGTGTGTTAAAGCATAGTCATCTGCCATGGTTGCTGCCTCGTACAGCTTTGGTACTTTCCTTTCCTCCAGATGAACTTTAATGTCCTCGTGGACACACTGTTGGAATTCCTCCACCAGGATCAATTGTCGCAATAGTTCGAAGTCTTTTCCAACTCCTTTTGAATCGCACCACCTATCAAACATGGTTTCTTTCAATCTGGCAAACTCCACATGGGTCTCACTCTCCCTCCTCCTGGCCTTCCGGAATTTTTGCCGGTAAGCTTCCGGGACCAATTCATAGGCTTTGAGGATGTGTTTCTTCAATACCTCGTAATCTGCACATTGGTCAATCGTTAAAGCCGAATAAATCTCTTGAGCTTTACCCACCAGAACACTTTGCACTAGTATGGACCAGTACTCCTTAGGCCAGTTTAACAGTCGAACCACTTGCTCAAAGTGTGGAAAAAACTTGGCTACCTCCTTTTCATTGAAGGGTGGGACCAGCCTCACATGTCTGCCAGCATCCCAGGTGTCCTGACTAGGTGTCGAACCAGTCGGCATGGATGGTACCTCTCCCCGTTCTTTCATTACATCCAGCTCCTTGAGTTCAATTTCCTGCTGAAGGGCCATTTCACGATCCCTTAACTCCCTTTCGGCTTTTCTCTCCTCTGTTTTTTTTTCCTCTATCCTTTCCTGGAGTTCTCGTTCCACTCTCTTTTCCTCTGCTTTCTTGTCTTCTAACCTTTCCTGGAGTTCTCTTTCAACTCTCCTTTCCTCTGCTTTTTTTCTCTTCTAACCTTTCCTGGAGTTCTCGTTCCTCTGCTTTTTCCCTTTCCTGGCTCTGTAATTGCATCTCCAGTTTCTGGAGCTCCACATTTTCTTGCTCTTCTGGTAACCAATCCCAGGCTACCTCTTCCCATGTTTCTAATCCCACCATAGATTGTATCACCACTGTCTGCAACTCTGCCTTCTTCATATTAGTTCGGACCTCCAAGCTAAAATGTTTGGCCAATTTCAAGAGGTCTGATTTTATTAACGCTCTGAACTGTGCTTCACTAGGGGTCACTGTAAACTTCTCTGCGTCAAACTCCATGGTGACTATTGCTCACCTGTTAACCTTCACACAAGAAATGTAACAAAAAAAAAAAATTGTTTGTTTTTTGGAAAAATTTGGGAATGTTGGAACAAGTTCCAAATTTGGGAATGTTAGGGAATTCTTTTCCGGACTAAATCTAGGTAATTTTATTTCCTGGACGCAGACCCAATTTCGAGTCCACGAGTCAATTGGACGAGCCCCCAATTTCTGTTACGGGGTCCTCCCCTACCCCCTGGTCTCGGTAAACCTCCGAACCCCGAGAGGGTCCCCGGCAGAAAGATATGTTATCCTTGGTTGAAATCAATCAAATCAATAATGACACCACACCAAGGGTTACGAACAAACAATAATATATTATAAATCACACCGGAATCACGACACAAATAATAATAACAATTCACCCTACAATCACTATTTTTAAGATCAGATGGTACCACCTTATCTCGTCCTTTAACCCAAACGCACAAGACTCCCCCAATGTCTCTGTACCCCTCCAAGGTGAGGTCGATTCGCTCCCGCGATAGTTGGATCAATGTCCGATCACAATCAATTGAGGACGATCGAAGCAACCCACAGGTCAAGTGATCCACACCCAGCACAATAGCGGTGGAATGGGAAACCTCCCAAAAACGCGCTCCGACGTACACGTTTGCGGTTCAATCAACGAATCACCATATAATTCTCAAAAGCCCCTTTCTTTCACACCCGTCCCCGGCAACCCACCGGGGAATACTGCCCGGCCGACGCGACAAAAACCTGATCACTGCAGGTTGCGCGCGTGGCGAAGATGGCGGATGGCTTTCACTTGAACCCGGGCTTTGAGGCAAGGATACTCCGGAACCTCAATGAGGATACCCGACTACACAGGCTCCACAGCACTCCGGCGATATCTCCTATCGCCCGAACTTCCTTTCAAGGACGCAGGGTCCACTCGCCCTGTACGCTCCACCAATCGGTCCGGAGCTTCAACCAAAACGTCTTTTCAGATCTCCTCCCGCCTCTTCTTCCTCGCTCTACCTCTTCCGGTCACGATCCGGATTTCCGGCCACATTTTACCAGGAGCGCTTTTAAGCCTTTTCACCACAATAACCCTTTTCCTTAAGCCACAATAAGCATAATATCTAGAACCAACAATGATAACAATAACAACCATAATTAGGGCCGAACCCATAACAATTGGTTACATCATAAGTAAAAGCTGGTTACTTTGGTTACATTATAAGTAAAAGCTGGTTACTTTGGTTACATTACAAGTAAAAGCTGGTTACTTTGGTTACATTATAAGTAAAAGCTGGTTACTTTGGTTACATTATAAGTAAAAGCTGGTTACATTATATTTGACGACTGGAAGCTTCCAGATGATCTTTGTTCATTTGATGCATTTTCCTCCTGCTTTCTTAACCTTTTGCTTCGTGCTGAACCTCTAAACTCGGAGCGATCGCGGCCTAGCTACCCGGTGACTTTACCTGTACGCAGACGCGGCGGAGACATCTTGGTGCTTCACGTCAACAGGAAAGAAGGCGTGGGCAAAGTGATCGCCAGACTACAGGCCCAGGTAGCAGAGAAGTACAGGTAACTTGCACTGGAGTCCCATGACCACAACAACCCAATGTCTTGTGTATCTTGTAAGTCGCTCAATGGGAGTTTTGGTGATGAAGCTCTTCAGTAGCTTTGGAGTTTGTCCGTCAATCAGACAGTTTTGCTTGTCTCTCCTCGTGTCGACAGTGTTCTGAGGTCAGCAGGTGCGGTGTTGGGTGGTACCGTGGTGTGCAACCACACGTCCTCCCTCGGATCCACGATGCTCTCCATCTGGCATCCCTGGAGCTCAGATGACTTTGAACTCTTCTACCGTTTTCACGATGACTTGCAGGCTCTGAGCAGACCTTCAAGGACCTGTAGCTGAGACAAATGAAAGTTTACTTACCTGTTTGAACTCTGTGATCCACGATGTCCGGTCACCTCTTTGTGATTTGTGTGTAAACCACGTTGGGTTTTTCTTCCAGCTGAAATAATCAATGAAAATAATCATCCAGACACATGACCCCCCCCCCCCCCCCCCCCCATAGCTTGGAGAATGTGTTTCAACAATCAGGGAACTTTCATAATTAAACAAGTCTATTGTGAGAAAGTTGTGACGTGTAAATTAAAGGGCATTCACCTTGTCCTGAAGTACATATCTCTTGTTGGGAGTCAGTGAAATTTCAGCTCTGCTGGCAGCATGGCCTAGATTCTAGACTCCACAGGTATGCACACTCACCTCTGAGCTGTCTTGCCTGGGTTCGAATGCCGACCGAGCTATAAACTGTCATCAATGTGTGTACCGTCCCTCAGATGGACGTTATACTAGGCCTCGCATGTGCCAGCACTAGTTCATGGACGTTGAACTAGGCCTCCCATGTGTCAACACTAGTTGACAGACGTTAAAGATCCCATGATGTCTGTTCGCGAAGATGAGGCGAGTTATTGCCGGCACACTGGCCAAATTCCAAATTCCTGCTCCAACCCACTGGGGGCACCGTATCAGCGGCCCAGCCGTGCTCCCAGCAATGACGCAACTACCAGCTGCTACGAGCAACTACCAGCAACTACCAGCCGCTACCAGCCGCTACCAAAACTACCAGCAACTACCAGCCACTACCAGCAACTACCAGCAGCTACCAGAAACTACCAGCCGCTAATAGCCGCTACCAGCAACTACCAGCAACTACCAGCAACTACCAGCCGCTACCAACAGCTACCAGCAACTACCAGCAACGACCACCCGCTACCAGCTGCTACCAGCAACTACCACCCGCTACCACCCGCTACCAGCAACTACCAGCAACTACCAGCAACGACCATCCGCTACCAGCAACTACCAGCAACGACCACCCGCTACCAGCCGCTACCAGCAACTACCAGCAACTACCACCCACTACCAGCCGCTACAAGCCGCTACCAGCCACAGACTGCCTACAAAATGAGATGAACTTCAGGACTGGTACCTCAACTTCAATAACAAACAAAATAAGTTTTACATGAGATTTTGAACGAGGATCCTGTAAATGTGAATAATAACATGATTTTGTTTTATTTTAAAATAGAATAAAATAAAGACAAAAATGGAGACTTGTTCTGTGGTTATTAAACACTTTCATCCCATGTTCCTCCTTTTCTATAGTTTGCCACATGACACATACCCTTATATAAAGGGGTCTTTTCTAGGCCCCTGGCATTTTCCCCAAGATACATTATTTTTAAATAAGAACAAAATGCATTTGTTCTTCGGACAAGACTTTATTTAAGATGATATAAAAGACTTGAAAAAGTAAGGGGGAAAAATATTCAACCCAGACAGAATTTGAACCCACAATCCCCAGCTTGGGAGTTCTGATGCTTTATCCATTAGGCCATTGAGCCAGCACGTTAGATTTTTTTGGTTAACTATTTTGAAGGGGTATAAAGTGTGTATATGTGTATATTTATATATATATATATATACATATATATATATATATATATATATATATATATATTTATATATATATATGTGTCATGCTACCAGATTCTTGTACCAGATGCGCCAAACATCTACTGCATATAAACGCCGTTGAAAGGCAGCGCCGCGTGTTTCACCGTTTTCGCTTCCGGATTGATCGTTTATCAGCAATAAACTTCCGTAAATACATGTATACCTTTATTGGCCATCTGGTGACTCTGCTGCTGTTGGTGGCAAGCGTGCCAGGGCAACCTGCTCTCACTGTAAGCCAGCTGGCCATCGCAGAAGCAACATGGGTGTTGTGACCTGTCCACTACTTGTATGACAATCTGATTCATTTTGTTGACTCATGATTGAGACAGACATTATAGTTTGTGCAATTGATAAGACCTGTGCATGCTGCTCAGTGCTGTGCATCCAGTGTGCATGATATTTTATTCATATACTAGACAAAGAATATCGTTTACTGAACAATGCTGTACTTGTATGTACTTTGGAATTAGGCTCACAAGACAATGACTTGACCTTTAAAATCACACTTCTGGCGGCCAACTTAATATCCCGTGGGGTTTTCAAGTGTAAGTAGTATGATGCCACATGCATTTCTTGTCCTTCATGGATAAGTCAAGCCTTGTGTTTTTTTTTTGTTGTTTTTTTTGTATACTGAATCGAGGCTCGTGAAAGAGCGAACATTTATTTCACAAACAAATCAACCAGACAAACAAAATATACAAAAAGAGGGAGCGTAAGACAAGATGGGGAGAGAAGGGGAAGCACACAACCACAACATTTGAGAGCAGGGAGAAGTGTGGGAGGGAGAGGGCTTGGGGGGAGGAGGCGTGGGAAGGGGGGGGTGGGGGGGGGAGAGGTATAAAACACAAGGGGACCGAAATTAGCGGGGGTAGAAAAGATCAAGGTTTTGGATGGGGGAGGATAAGAGATGGTGGTGAACAGCTGTTTTAAAGACCTGGAGGGTGGAGTGGGATTGAAGAGAGTGAGGGAGTTTGTTCCAGAGGCGGGACAAAAGAGGAATGAAGGAGTGAAGGTGAGCAGAAAGTCTTGATTTTGGCAGTTTAACCATAAGAGGGTTGCAGGCAGATCTTGTGCGACCTGTAGGAATATTTGGGGGACAGAGCCCAGAGAGAGCTGAGGGGGCAAGGCCAGAGAGGAGTCGGTAGAAGACGGAAAGACCACCAACCTGCCTGCGGTGAGTGAGTGAGAGGCCCTTGGAGTTAGCTTCATCGCGGGAGATTCCAATGATTCTGAACGCTTTGGCTTCAACAGCGTGAAGACGAGCTAGGTGTGAGGCAGGAGCACCAGACCAGAGGGGAGAGCAGTATTCCATAGAGCTGCGGATGAAAGCCTTATATGTGGTGAGGAGCTCAGGTGTGCCAAGGAAGGACTTCGCACGACGGAGGATGCCCAGTCGGCGACTGGCTTTGGAGGCCAGATTTGAAATGTGGTTTTCCCAGGAAAGATCATGGCAAATAGTGAGACTCAAAAGCTTGAGTGACAGAACTTCTTGGAGAGGATTATTCAGAAAGTGGATGGGAGGGTTGTCCAGTTGGTCTTTTCGGAGAGGCATGGTAAGAGTGTGAGATTTATCAGGATTGAAAGACATGTTCCATTTGTTTGCCCAGTCTGTGATTTTGTCCAGGTCTGCAGAGAGTGAGGAGGCTGCAGACTGCCGATCTGAGGGATGAGGAATGGAGCGACAGAGAGTAGAGTCGTCAGCAAAGAGATAGAGAGGATTTTCAAGAGAGTCAGAGAGATCATTGATGAAGACCAGAAAAAGCACAGGGCCCAGAACACTACCTTGGGGAACTCCAGTAGGAAGAGGAGATGAGAGAAACCCATTCAGGGCCACACGTTGACTACGACCAGAGAGGAAGTCCGCCAGCCATGCGTGGAGATTTCCATGGATACCAAAGGAGGAGAGTTTGGTGAGCAGAGCAGGGTGCCAGACCGTATCGAAGGCACGTGAAATGTCAAGGGAGACAGCTCTAATTTCCTGTTTGGCATTGAGGGCCTCCATCCATTGTTGAGAAAGCAGAAGCAGCATGTCCAGAGTAGAGTGACCAGGTCTGAAACCAAATTGATGATCAGAGATCAAGCCATTGGAGAAGAGGAAAGATTTCATATCTGAAGCAATGATGGATTCCATGACTTTGCTGATAATTGGGAGAAGGCTGATTGGTCTGTAGTTGCTAGGATCTGTTTTTGCACCTTTTTTGTGCAAAGCGGTGATGTTGGCTGATTTCCAAGCAGATGGCAGATGACCTTGAGCAAAAGAGAGGGTGAAGAGAACAGAAAGAGGGAGTGAAAGAGCGGAAGAACATGATTTTAGGACCCGTGGGCTGATGCCGTCAGGACCAGTTGCAGAATCAGAGTCGAGGGTTGACAGAAACTTTTCCACCTTGTCAGGAGGAAAGGACACAGAGTCCAGGAGCAGCTGGGTACGACTGGGTACGGTGGGTACAGAGAGGGATGGGTTTGGGACACAAGATTTAGAGGCAAACACAGAGTTGAGGCATTCAGCTTTTTCACGTGCGGAGTCAGCCGTTAAGCCGTTTGAGGTGAGGGAGGGGATGGAGGGGGAACAAACACCAGAAACAGATTTGACCAGATGCCACCAGGATTTGGAAGAGGGAGACAGATAAGAGAGTTCGGTCTTGAGAATGGTGAGATATTGTTTGCTGGCTTTCCTGAGGGTGGACACACACTTGTTTCGGGCTTTGTGAAAGGAAATGAGATTTCCTTCCGTTGGATTTGCTTTCCAGGAGACGAAAGCAAGTTGTTTCTGGGCAACAGCCTCACCACAAGATTCCGTGTACCATGGACGGGAGGAAGGGTATGACAACTGAAGACGAGATGGGATAAATCTGTGCATGAGAGAGAGCAATTTACTTTGAAAGAATTCCCAGGATGAGTTGATGTCAGAGGCGGTAGAGATGGGAGACCAGTCCAGATGATTGATGGCTGCTTGAAGACCGTGCCAGTTGGCCTGAGTGAAATGCCAGACTCGTCGACGCTGAGGAGGCTCTCTGAGAATGGTCAGAGAGATGTCCACTTTGACAAGCACATGATCAGATGAGCCGATTGGAGCAGAAGAAGAGCAGCAGACATTTTCAGGGAAGTTAGTCATAACCAAGTCCAGAAGAGAAGATGCTCCGTTGACTGAGATCCGGGTCAGGAAATTGACAGATTGTATCAGTCCCAGTGAGTCGCAGAAGTCCTTTGCTGAAGAGCCATGGCTGGTGAGAGAGGTACCCACACCCAGCCAACTGGCATGGAGACAATTGAAATCACCACATATGAGGAAGAGAGAGTTGGGATGGGTAGATAGAAGTTGGTCCATATTAACAGACAGCGAGATGTAGATGGAGTCATCACTGTTTGGTGGACGGTACAACACACATATGAACAAAAGGTTGGAGCGAAGGGGAAGCCGTAGCCAAAGGTATTCCTGGGGGTGAGGTGGAGAGAGGGCAATAGGGGGAGTGAGGAAGAGAGTTTTTTATAAAGATAGCAACCCCACCTCCATGACGAGGCTCAGGTCTATCATACCAGAGGTGGGAGTAACCTGGGAGAGATACCAAGGCATCAGAGCCATCATGAAGGAGGAAAGTTTCTGTTAAGCAGATCACGTCTGGTTTGTCAGAAGCAACCTGCATGGAGAGATCAGTCAAGTTTGAGCGAAGGCCCCGGATGTTTGAGGTCCATACCGTTAATGAAGAGGAAGGGGGAGCATCGGGTAAAGAACAGGGGGTTTGGGAGGGGTAGGGTAAGATGTGGAAGAGGAGGAAGAGGTAGGGAGAGCTGTTGAAGGTGTGTCAGAGATTTCAGAGATTTCAGAATAGCTTGGAGAAAGGGAAGAATGGGGTGGACAAAAGGTTTGATGGAGATTGGGTGAGGCACAGTGAGGTGTTATTTGAGGAGGGGGAAGAGCGAGGCAGAAGGTTGGGGGAGATGAAGGTGAAAGTTGGAAGGGGGAAGAAGCAGGGAGGATGCTTTGAGGAGGATAGCCATCTCTGTTGTGACCTTTATGTACACTAACTTCTTGTAAATGGTGCTTCACCAAACATGTGTGTGAAAATTCTATACATGTAGGCCTACTCGTCATTTTGCCTTGATATTTTGGCATGACAGCTTGGGCTAGCGTACAGATGGGGGGGGGGGGGGGGGGGCGAGGATTTACAGTATTTGTGCACAGTTGCAATGCAGATTATGCTTGAAGATTCAATGCAGATTATGCTTGAAGATTCAATGCAGATTATGCTGCACATAATAAATACAGCAGTAGTAGAAGAAACATGAGCGTGTTTGTTTCGCATAAATTTCAATTAAAATCAGTGCTGGTCACAACTTATTTGCTAGGAAAAGTGAAAAATACAGAATATTGGCAAGGTGCCAAAAAAATTTGGCACTCGGCCAATAACTCTTATGGTACTTTTATTTACTTTACTTGTCCAACATGCTTGAAAAAAACCTTTAGAACCCTAGAAATTGATTCTGATTGTAAATTACTGTTTGGTATTTTTCGCGAAATTTTCTAGATTTCCTGGCATGAAAAGTTGAAAAACTTGACATTTTGGGGAACACATGAATATTTAAATTTTTGTTTTCATGCATTTGTAATTGCCCAATTTAACCAACCCTGCTATTTTATGGAGGTACAGGGTTGGTACTTTAATGCTGCAGGTAGAACTCTAAATCCATAATTTGAGCATCTGGTACAAGAATCTGGTAGCGTGACACAATTATATATATATATATATATATATATATATATATATATATATATATATATATATATATGTATGTATGTATGTATGTATGTATGTATGTATATATATATATTGTTGCGGATTTGAGAATCCTGTGTTTTTTTGTGTAAATGTCACCCTCTGTAAGTAGTGTAATGATTCCTTGTAAATACCTCCGTAGTGTAAAGGTCAAAGGTCGTCCTCTTAGTTAATCCATCGCAAGCACGTAGGCCACCATATACCCTTCTAAATAGTTATTTCTTTATTCTATGTTAGTATAAGGCTCTGTTTCCCATTAGTTGACTCTGCATTGCATCGAATTGAAATAGGATAGATCCCCTTACAATTCCCCCAAAACCTCCATTTACAACTGCGTCATTGCCATTCGCATTGTCAGCGCCTTTGCCTCCATTACGCACGTGGTCAAGCCTCGGAGAAGAAGGGGAAGGAGCTACATTACGGGCGTGGCCCGCACCTCGTCATCAGGAGGTGGAGCCAGGAAGCCCTTGCGCCCAACCAGGACTCGGTGGGCACGGCTTGTTAAGGTGTGGTCATGGCTTGGTAGGGCGTGGCTATATAACCCCCAGCGCGACGCCCCCACGTGAGACGATTGAGGAAGGAGATGACCGAGGAAGCCCCCACCAGCGGATGACCGAGGAAGCCCCCCACAAACTAATGAGTAAGGAGTCCACCGCAGCGGAATCCACCGCAGCTTTTGACCATGGCAGCTTTGAGCGTTGACGGCAGTTGCGGCCGCCAAGCAACGCCGCCGTGTGGATACGATTGAGGAGGGTCGGCGGCTGCTGACCTCGAGCCGCGCAATCATACCAACCACCCGCATCCTTCCTGCCTTGTGATCCCACCTCCTCGTCCGTCCAGCCATCCACCTCCTGCCATTCATTCCTATCATCATTCCCCGTGTAAGTCTGATTGTCGTCCGTCCTTTATGTTGTCTGGGGTATAAGTTAAGCCTGTTTAGATAAGCTAGTATTGCACTGTGTCTTCTTCTTCTGTAAATTATTTTCGTATTTTTCCTCCTCCTTGGTTTCTTTTGACTTGTACATAGTAATTGTTTAATAAATCCCTGTTCTTCCTACCTTGCCTTCTTTCCTTTACATCCGTTTCGTTTTAGTGATTTCCCCATTGAATACCTGTGGCACGATTTGGCCAACATTCAGAATCGGGTCTAGTGAATGCTAATGGTTCAAGCCACGGCTGCTAATCCGCTCGGCAATTAACATCTAGTCTGCGGTCTCGGACGAGGTTGCTCACCTGCCTCTCTGGAGGGATATGGGCAGCTTCAGGACTCACGTCGGTCAGTCGCGGACAAGGGGATTAATCCCCCCTTCTTAAGGGGAAAAGGGGCCGACGGGGAGATCCGTAAGAATTGGTGTCAGGAGCGAGATTCGGACCTGAAGTGCGCTTAGCGCACTCAAAATTATGAGTGGCCCAAAATTTTATTTTAAACATCCAAATTTAAAATCGTGCCATGGATGGTCAAGGCGATCAGGTGCCGGTGGGTGAGTTAGAAGAGGGGTTAGAAGCGACCCAGGACCCCATGGAGGAGGTGGCAGTAATGATGGAGGAGGAAAGCAATATGGATGTGGTAGCGGAGGCTTCAGGTGCACAAGATGGCGCCCTCGCGTACGAGGTTTCGGGCACACAAAATGGCGGCTCGCACGAGGTTGTGGCAGCCACGCCCGCGGCGCCGGTGAATTTGAACCTCTTCATGGTGCAAATGGAGGCCCTCATGCTAAAGATGGGTGAGTGATTAGAAAGTAAAATAGACACCCAAAAGGAAGAAACGACGGCTCAGGGTGAGCGATTGGGAGGCCAAATGGGAGCAATGAGGGACGAAGCAAGGGGTACTAGTGCCCAAATTGGGGAATTGATGAATGACATGGGAAACCAAATTGTAGGATTGGAAAACAGAATGGGGGAGCGATTAGAAAATCAAATTGGGGGATTAAAAACGGACATGGGAAATCAAATCGGGGGGCTAGAAGCTAAATTTGAGGGTTTAGACAATAAATTTGGGGGTTTAGACAACAAATTTGAGGGGTTAGACAACGGGATGAAAGGGGTGAAGAATGGGTTAACGGGGTTAGAAAACACCATGGAAGGCAAATTGAGGGAAATAGGGGAGCAATCCGCCCGGAAAATTAAACCAATGGGAGATCAGATAGAGGAGGTGAAAATCGGGTTGGAAACTAAATTGGATGCCTAGAGGAATGATTTGGAACAGATGAGGGCAGCATCTACCAAAGAGATGGGAGAAATGGGGGAGGAGATCAGACGAGGTGTGGGCGAGGAAGTCGCGGGGGTACGCGAAGAGGTAAAGCGAGGTGAGGAGCGTATGGAGAAAGAGGTGAGAAATAGTACGGCTAGGTTACAGGGGGGCATAGAAGATCTGACGAGGGGAGTAGAGCAGCTGACGGTGGGACAAAAGGAAGTAGTGGACCAAGTGGAAAAGAACACGGCGGTAATCGGGGGGTTAAAGGCGACACAGAAAGAAATAAAAAAGGAACTTATAGCGACAAAGAGGGAATGTCAGATGGTACATGAGGGGTTGGCAAAGAGGTTGGACGAGGTAACAGAAGCAATGGAGATGAAAGAACGGGAAGTAAGGACACACATAGAGACGACCAAGGTGGCATTAGAGGAAGAAATTGAGGGGGCGCACCTGGAAATGAAAGAGGTGAAGCAAAAGTTAGAGGAAGTGGAAGAGGGGGTGAGTGAAATTAAGAAGAGACGGAGGGAAACTAAGAGAGAGATAAAGGAGGAGGTGATGGAATATGTGCAAGGTCTGTGCTCTAATCGTGATGATGTGCTTACTAACCAAATAAAGAGTTTGCAGGTGGCGGAGGAGGAGCAAAGACGAGGTGCCGAGGTGAGTGGCGATATACTCGAAAATGTATATGGTGTGAGGGGAGATTCAGTCAGCTTGGGTGTTGGTTTAGACCCGGGTGTTCGTGAGGGACCAATGGTGAGGTGTATGACTGGTCTGGAGTGCATGGAAAGAGGAGGTGTGCGAGGATGTCCGACTATGGGGTGTGTGAGGAAAAAGTGCACGCCGAGGAGTGAGTGTGCTGTCGAGAGTGAGTTGGTCGTGGCGCGGGTGCGGGGGGGGCACCTTGAAGCGCGTGATGGGGAGTGTTACAGGGGATGTAACGGAAGAGTGCACACCTGTGATGAGTGTTACGGAGGACGTAACAGGAGAGTGTGCACAAGAGGATGCATGAGAAAGGTGTGTAACGGACGGGGCATGATAAAAGAGTGCGCTGTCGAGAGTAAGGGTGGATTGCCAACCGAGTGTGGTGGTGAGAGTGGCGAAAGCGACATGGAGCACGAGTTGGTTGTAGCAGGTGAGAGAGGATGCACACCTGGAATGGAAGGATGCACACCTGGAATGGTCGAGCGTGTGTGGGAATGCACACTTGAGTTGGTAGTGAAGCACGTGATTGGGTGTGCGGAGGAGAGCACACCCGTGGTTGTCAGAGAGGATGTGACCCAGGAGTGGGCGCATAGAGGTGTGTTGGTGAGGTGTGCGAATGACGAGTGTGTGCCAAGGTGTGCGGTGATCAGGTGTGTAGCGAAGTCGGTGAGCGGAATGAGTGTACCTGGGTGTTGTGTAAGAGAAGGTGCAATGACGGAGTGTATGGAGACACTTGGATGTGCGAATAAGGAACGGAACGCGTGGTGTGAGCATGCAAGTGAAGCGTCGACGTTAAACGGAGCAGTGGTTGGATCGACTTGTAGCCAAAGCGAGCCCTCGGTTCGTGCCGGGCTTTGTGTGCAGCGGGAACCAGCGGGGATCGTAACAACGGCGGTTTCGAAAGAACCGCCGTGCGGGATCCACGCCGGGCCTCGCTCTGAACGGTCGCGTCCATGCTCCACTAAGCGGAGCGGGTGGCCCGGTTCGAGGACACCTAGGAAGGGTCGACACGGCGACCCCTTGTGGTTGCGGCGTTCCGGCCGGCCGAGATTGGGGCATCGGACGGTTCCGTGCCGAGATGGTGCGTGGAATCTCGGCCCGAGTAAGCCTCCTTCCCTGCACCGAATGCCGGACGGACCCAACCGCCGGCAACGAACCACCCACATTCATTGCTCGGCTTCGCGAAGCCAGGCTTTGAAAATGTAAAGATGCACCGAGGCTCAAGTTAAAGGACATTTGGTAGGGATAGGGAATTTGTGATTGGCAAAATTTGATTTGGCAACTGATTGGTAGAATGATTGGCAGTGATTGGCAAATTTTGATTGGTTGGAATTTGATGGCAAAATTGATAGTGGGACATGCCCGATGTGGTGGGATGGCAACTCTGCCATCCCGCACATGGGGCACATGAGCGCTAGCTAGGGGGTTATGGCAGTGTAAGCTCGCCGAGGGAGGGTTAGGATAAAATGATAGGGATCTAGAGAAGAAGGCCCATAGGTAACGGTAGCGTTAAGTAGCGACATTACACCTGTAGTGGGGAAGTAGAGAGTAGGGTAATTGGATTATAACGATGAGGGAGCGCGATAATATAAGGGGTGACGGGGAAGCGCGAGTTTTAGCAGGGCACCAGGTAGATCAGATGATGCTGTGTGTGTGTGTAAAAATGTATTCAGTAGCGTATTGTGAAAAGTGTGGGTGAGTGTATTGTATTGAATGAAGAAGCCTGGGAGGAAGGAGGGTGCAGGTGGCACCAGGTGTGATTGCACAGGTGTGCAAGTGAACAGGTGTATGGAGCAGTGTATGAGTGAGTAATGGTGATTGAGTGTGGTGTTGACCGAATGGTCCGGGAGGAAGGAGGGTGCAGGAAGCACCAGGTGTAGGAGTGATTGCACAGGTGTGCAAGTGAACAGGTGTATGGAGCAGTGTATGAGTGAGGAATGGTGATTGAGTGTGGTGTTGACCGAATGGTCCAGGAGGAAGGAGGGTGCAGGAAGCACCAGGTGTAGGAGTGATTGCACAGGTGTGCCAATACAGGTGTATGGAGAATGGTTGTGTGGAATAAATGGCATGGAATACATGGAGTATGGAATGGATGGTGTGGAGTGAGTATGGTGGAAAATGTGGAGTGGAGTGGTTGGTGCAAAGGTGTGTATGGGGAGGATGGACCCCTATCACGAATACCCGGGGAGGGTAGTTTAAGAGTTAGGTAGAGGGAGTAGGTAAATTGTGGTTGGATATTGGCATCTGTGGTGCGTGTGGAAGAATGGCGTTTGGATGGGTGCATTAGTGTCGTGGAAATTGCTGGGCGCGTGGCCTGTTAGTGTGTGTAGTTAAATGCGCACTCCGCCACTGTGAGGATGTCGGCCAGGTGAGGCTGCAGGTGGGCTCTGGGAGCCGTTAGAGTTGTGGATGGGGCCCGAGGATCCGGAGGACGGACCCGGGTAGCCCAGTGCCAGAGGGCAGCGAGTGGGGAGAGCGCCAGAGGGCCTTCCCCAGGTAGATAGGTTAGGGTAAGGAGCAGGTAAGCTCGGAGGCAACTACAGTGGTGGAGGTGTGCAGGTGGGTAGACCTGCTGGGAGAGCCACACGACCCAGTCCTGAAATTGTGCAAAGGCACAGGGCATTGAATTGGGGGAGTGAGACCCCAAATTGATGAAGCACCACAGTTTGGTCAATGGGAATTTGGTTCTTAAAACCGCATAGAGTAAGATTGCCAATGAATTGGCAGGGAAAGACCCCGGGTAGTGTAAAGTGTGTTAATGTCATTAGAAGGTAGATAGGATTGGAATCTCCTCGCACCATCTACATCCACTCACCTGAGGTGACAAAACTTCACACCATGCCATGTTATTGTTATGTTTGTGCAAATGGGGAGGATGACGTGGGTGTGACATTGTGTTGTTGTTCCATCTCTCCCTCCTTATGAGGATTGATGATGAATTGGTGATGGCAAATTTTGGATTAGTGGGATTGTGACGAATTTGGTATAGGGGAAATATAGGGAGGACGAGACGTAGTGACGGATTTGTAAAGGTGTAGGTTTTTGTAAATATGGGTAAGGGCAAGGGTAGAACAGGTGACGGGTGGGGTGGCATATGATAGGGACGAGCTTTTCTCCGCTCGGTCTCCAGGCGCACCTCACCTTGCATTGCCTTTATTGATGTGTACCCATTGCGCACTTACCCCTCGCTAACCTGCCCTCTCTGTCTTCCTTCCCCAACCCATGGATCGTGCTCTTTGGGCACTGAGGGGAGCGTGCGGGAGTCCGCCATTGTGTGCCCGAACCCCCGCAACCAGCTGCCTGCATCGATGCACCACTTATGGACCACATGTCTGTGGCTGAGCACCACTCATGGACCCCACGGGTTGGGGCATGGCCCCTCTGCTGGAACCGGCCAGGTTGGCCAGAGGAAGATCTTGCTTGCGGACCTCGGTAACGTGGCACCTATGCCATACAGGTGAACCACCCATAGTTGGCCCCTGTGGGCCATAAATAAAAACGGACACGTTTTGTGCATTTTTTATTTTTATGTCCAAATAGGCCGCCAGCAAGAAGAACATGAAGAAAGACAACATCAGGAAGAACAATGGCCAGCAGAGGGAGCCGAAGAGAGAGACCACCAGCAGGGGTTTGTTTATTTTTTTTGAACTGTGGTGACTGTGCACTGACTGGTGCGTTTATGGTGCTGTATGGGGCTTTATGGTGCTCTTTGTTGGTGCTGGTGCGTCGATGCAGCACAGGCTTTCCCCCCCCCCCCCAAAAGAACAATCGCAGGTCCTGGGTTGCGTTTTGTAAATACAATCAGTGTCACTTGTAAATAATGCTCCCCACCATACATGTTTAGTTTGAGAACCATTCCGCAATTCGGTTATCCTGTGGGCGTGAATCTGTTAGGCAGGGTGCAATGCAGCAGAGGGACATACTTATTTGTGTTTTAAAACTGTCACACTCAGGGTCAGGTTAATTGCAGAGGGAACTACACCAACGTGCCACACTAAATTAAAGTTTTATAGGCCCGGGACGTGCCTAGAGGATGAGGGTGCAGTGTTGCGGATTTGAGAATCCTGTGTTTTTTTTGTGTAAATATCATCCTCTGTAAGTAGTGTAATGATTCCTTGTAAATACCTCCATAGTGTAAAGGTCAAAGGTCGTCCTCTTAGTTAATCCATCGCAAGCACGTAGGCCACCATATACCCTTCTAAATAGTTATTTCTTTGTTCTATGTTAGTATAAGGCTCTGTTTCCCATTAGTTGACTCTGCATTGCATCGAATTGAAATAAGATAGATCCCCTTACAATTGCCCCAAAACCTCCATTTCCAACTGCGTCATTGCCATTCGCATTGTCAGCGCCTTTGCCTCCATTACGCACGTGGTCAAGCCTCGGAGAAGAAGGGGGAGGAGCTACATTACGGGCGTGGCCCGCACCTCGTCATCAGGAGGTGGAGCCAGGAAGCCCTTGCGCCCAACCAGGACTCGGTGGGCACGGCTTGGTAAGGTGTGGTCATGGCTTGGTAGGGCGTGGCTATATAACCCCCAGCGCGATGCCCCCACGAGAGACGATTGAGGAAGGAGATGACCGAGGAAGCCCCCACCAGCGGATGACCGAGGAAGCCCCCCACGAATTAATGAGTAAGGAGTCCACCGCAGCAGAATCCACCGCAGCTTTTGACCACGGCAGCTTTGAGCATTGACGGCAGTTGCGGCCGCGAAGCAACGCCGCCGTGCGGATATGATTGAGGAGGGTCGGCGGCTGCTCACCCCGAGCCGAGCGATCATACCAACCAACCGCATCCTTCCCGCCTTGTGATCCCACCTCCTCGTCCGTCCAGCCATCCACCTCCTGCCATTCATTCCTATCATCATTCCCTGTGTAAGTCTGATTGTTGTCCGTCCTTTATGTTGTCTGGGGTATAAGTTAAGCCTGTTTAGATAAGCTAGTATTGCACTGTGTCTTCTTCTTCTGTAAATTCTTTTCGTATTTTTCCTCCTCCTTGGTTTCTTTTGACTTGTACATCGTAATTGGTTAATAAATCCCTGTTCTTCCTACCTTGCCTTCTTTCCTTTACATCCGTTTCGTTTTAGTGATTTCCCCATTGAATACCTGTGGCACGATTTGGCCAACGTTCAGAATTGGGTCTAGTTAATGCTAATGGTTTGAGCCACGGCTGCTCACCTGCCTCCCTGGAGGGAGCTGGGCAGCTTCAGGACTCACGTCAGTCAGTCACAAACAAGGGGATTAATCCCCCCTTCTTAAGGGGAAAAGGGGCCGACGTTGAGATCCGTAACAATATATATCTATATTATAATAGCCGTAGATGATTCTGTCTGTCTGTCTGTCTATCTGTTGGGTGTCTGTCCGGGGTGTGGCTTACTCGGTTTGCAGAGTAGCTCCACCCATAGCTCCACCCATTCTGGGAGTGGCTATAAACAAATATCCACCATTTTATTAACTCGCATAGCTTTGAGTCCTGTTTTGTAGGCCCGTGGTGTCTTGCTCTCCCCCAGTTTTATTTCAAATCAAATTCGATAAATCATTTCATTTTTCACAGTCGCTAACATAGTTTTAGACTCGGTTGAAGAAAAACGGGAAGAAAATCCGATGAAAGTTGCCGTTTATAGAACGAAATGAATTCTCAAAGGCCTGTAACTTCAAAGCCATTGAGTCTCTCTCACGCCTTTATCTCCAATCTAACTCACCATATGATTTCATTTTTATCGATGGTTTTACTTTTAGACTCGGTGTCAGCAATAATTGAGAACAATCCACACACGCGGGAAAATGCAGAGATATATTTTTTAAAATCGCGTCATGGTGTATCATACACCGCCCAACATGACACCGCCGGCAATGTGTCGATATATATTAAAAAATCGCTTTTGCTTTTCCGTTATGATATATTACTATTTCGTTTGATGATAGTCGTCACAAAAACGTCAACAATGATGCCGACATATATTTCTTCGTTTTTATTTCATTCAACATATTAGCCGGAAGTAAAATATGTTTCAGGAAATTACCGAGAGATATTTCTTCGTTTTTTTTATTAGTTATGTGCGCATACACTTTAAATAGGTTTATTTGAAATCTTTAATTTTCCACAAACATTCCACACACGCGGGAAAATACAGAGATATATTTTTTAAAACCGCGTCATGGTGTATCATACACCGCCCAACATGACACCGACGGCAATGTGTCGATATCTATTTTAAATTCGATATATCATTTCATTTTTCACAGTCGCTAACATAGTTTTAGACTCGGTTGAAAAAAAACGAGAAGAAAATCCGATGAAAGTTGCCGTTTATAGAACGAAATGAATTCTCAAATGCCTGTAACTTCAAGGCCATTGAGTCTCTCTCACGCCTTTATCTCCAATCTAACTCACCATATGATTTCATTTTTATCGATGGTTTTAGAGTCGGTGTCAGCAATAATTGAGAACATTCCACACACGCGGGAAAATGCAGATATATTTTTTAAAACCGCGTCATGGTGTATCATACACCGCCTAACATGACACCGACGGCAACGTGTCGATACATATTAAAAATTCGATATATCATTTCATTTTTCACAGTCGCTAACATAGTTTTCGACTCGGTTGAAAAAAAACGGGAAGGAAATCCAATGAAAGTTGCCGTTTATAGAACGAAATGAATTCTCAAACGCCTGTAACTTCAACTTCAAGGCCATTGAGTCTCTCTCACGCCTTTATCTCCAATCTAACTCACCATATGATTTCATTTTTATCGATGGTTTTGGACTCGGTGTCAGCAATAATTGAGAACATTCCACACACGCGGGAAAATGCAGAGATATATTTTTAAAAATCGCGTCATGGTGTATCATACACCGCCCAACATGACACCGACGGCAACGTGTCGATATATATTAAAAATTCGCTTTTGCTTTTCCGTTAAGATATATTACTTTTTCGTTTGATGACAGTCGTCACAAAAACGTCAACAATGATGCCGACATATATTTCTTCGTTTTTATTTAATTCAACATTATTAGCCGGAAGTAAAATATGTTTCAGGAAATTACCGAGAGATATTTCTTCGTTTTTTAAAATTAGTTATGTGCGAATACACTTTAAATAGGTTTATTTGAAATCTTTAATTTTCCACAATATAATTTACTTGCCATTTATCATTTGATGATTACGAGACAAATTCCTCTTGAGGATCGTGACAATTCATGCGCTGCGTGGAAACTTCTATTTCCAAAATGAATGAGACGGTCGATGAAGAACGCAGACTTGAACAGGATGCAGCAAGAAAACGAATGAGACGGGCGAACGAGTCCATCGACGAACGTCAATGCAAACTTGCGGGGTCACCCGTGGGAATCCCACGGGCATGGATGTGTGTGACATTTCGACATATTGAGTTAGATGCTGCACATTCATTTTTACAAAATGGTTACTGGCAAGTCATCAGATCCAGAAATGGTGTAAAAACCACCGTTTAGAGGCCATTTTTCCCCGCAAAGCGGGGGTTGGCCTTTTCGGGGACCGTGGTAGTTGTTGTTTTTTTGTCCCCTTTTTGAAGCAATGTTTTACGGCCGGATGCCCTTCCTGACGCCAACCCTTTTTGCCGCCTTCAACGACAAACAGGGAATTACCAGTGAACTGGTACTCAATTAGCCGACCTCGGAAGGATGACAGGCTGAGTCAACCCCCCTGGCATTAATTCGGCGATCGACCGAGATTCGAACCCAGGATCCTAAGCCGGCACCCTAGCCGCTAGCCCAACACCAGAAATGGTGTCATGAACACAATTTATTTACGCACAAGCACAAAAGCAAGACGGGCCGATTTCTGATTCCGACGGGCCGACGGGCGAGACGGGCCGATTTCCGATTCCGACGGGCCGATTTGGAGCAAGAAAAAGAACGAGACGGGAGAAAAAGGAGAGAAACGAGACGGGGAAAGCCGATTGGAGAGGCGAGTGAGGCGCGATTGGAGAGGAGTGTGAGGCGCGATTGGAGAGGAGTGTGAGGCACGATTGGAGAGGAGTGTGAGGCGTGATTGGAGAGGAGTGTGAGGCACGATTGGAGAGGAGTGATTGGAGGGGAGTGTGAGGCACGATTGGAGAGGAGTGTGAGGCACGATTGGAGAGGAGTGTGAGGCGCGATTGGAGAGGAGTGTGAGGCGCGATTGGAGAGGAGTGTGAGGCGCGATTGGAGAGGCGTGTGAAGGATTGGAGAGGAGAGGAGTGTGAGGGATTGGAGAGGTGAGGGATTGGAAAGGAGAGGGATGTGAGGGTTTGGAGAGGAGAGGAGTGCTAGGTGGAGAGAGGAGAGTGTCAGGTGGAGACAGGAGAGTGTCAGGTGGAGACAAGAGAGTGTCAGGTGGAGAGGAGTGAGGGGTCACATATTATGTGAAATAACTAAATTCACACCATTTCTGGATCTGATGACTTGCCAGTAACCATTTTGTAAAAATGAATGTGCAGCATATAACTCAATATGTCGAAATGTCACACACATCCATGCCCGTGGGATTCCCACGGGTGACCCCGCTAGTATATATATATATATATATATATATATATGTATATATATATATAACTGTAAGAAATAGTAGAAACTCCACAGTACGAGCAGGGCGTCTCATTTACATTGAATAAATAATCGTTAGATTAAATAAGACGCGGACGTAGCTTCAGGACGTCGATCTTTAATTGTCGACAAGCTTTCGACCAACAAAGGTCTTCTTCTGAGTCGGCCCCAAGTTCAACGGAAGACTATATATATATATATATATATATACAAGAGACATATATATATATATATACAAGAAGATATATATACAAGGAAGATCTTGCTTCCCTCCTCCTCAAAGCGTCCTCCCCGCTTCTTCCCCCTTCCAACTTTCACCTTCTTCTCCCTCAACCTTCTGCCTCACTCTGCCTCACTCTGCCTTCTGTTCAACGGAAGATATATATACAAGAGAGTATATGTATGTATATATATATATATATATATATATATATATATATATATATATATATATATATATATATATATATATATATATATATATATATATATATATATATATATATATATATATATATATATATATATATTGTTACGGACGCGGTTTAGATGTTATTTTGACCGAGCGGTTGGTATGACCGCGAACCGAACAGTTATTCCCCGACTAGACCCCGATTCCACCCAGACGTTGACCAAATCGCGCTATGCTAAATCAATGATGGAAAGGACACAACGACTGGGATAGATGAAACGACGCAAGGGGTACAGTTCTCAAGACCTCCGGAGGAGGGTATAATTACAGTGGTGGAGAAAAGGGGGTAGATTACACGGCAGAGTGAGGTAAAAGACACAGAAGAGATGGGCACTTAAATACAATCTTATCTTATCCCAGACAGACCACAGACAAACGGAACAAGGCTGACTTACACAGGGATTGATGGCAGGAAGGGACAGGTAGTCGATAGCACAAGGTGCACCTTGGCTCGGGGACAGGATAAAGCACGGTCCAGTCCAGAGATGCGGGGAGGCCTCACAGCGCTCGGAGGGTACGTCTTGCTTGCTCCAAGCTCAGCGCGCATCTGACGTCACCTCCCTCTTCCTGCGCATGCTCAGCGGGGAGTGACACGCCCTCGGCTGGTTGGCTCCGCCCCCCTGGGGCCGGTCCGCCGCTTCCATTGGGTGCAGGGGTTACCGGGCTCCGCCCTTGACGAGGAGCTGACAGGGAGCCCCTATTTGGTAACCCCGTCGAGCACATGTTCGATTGCGGCTCGTTGGGAAGGCCTCATGCCCTCCCAACACCCCCTACCAACCAAGCCGGAGTGAGGACGCGCACTCCCTGTGCACGCCGCCGCCATTGCTGTTGTTGTTGTTGTTGCTGAACCGTGAGGAAGAGCTGCGGGGAGGTATTGAGAGGTCCTAAACTTCCTAACGGTGCCATACAATCACATTCTGGTGCAACGAAGGGTCAGAATTAATGGAAACGAGTCCTTAACTGACATAGACTAAGAATAACTAGCAAGATGTCCTATAGTTGTCTTACATGAGATGCGGTGAACCTGGGCACGACATTTAATGGGGGAAATAGGGGGAGGTCGGGTCTACAGAGTGTTGTTTACAGAAAATGGGACTAGGGAATGGGGGATTGGGGATAGTTGGGAAGTATTGAGGAAATAGGGGAATATTTACAAGCAGATATGGATGGATGCAAATCCCATATCCGCAACATTGCACCCTTCTCTACCTCGGGGCGTCCCGACCCGATAAATTTTTACCTACTTTAGTGTGGCACTCAGATGTAGTTCCCTCTACTATTAACTCAACCCTGAGTGCGACAGTTTTACAGATGTTCACAAATGAGTAAATATGTCCCCCTGCGACGTTGCACCCTTCTCCTAACAGAAACACACCCACAGGATAACCGAATCGCGGAAAGCATCCTCAAACTAAACATACAGCCGGTAGGGAGCATCATTTATACAATTGACGCTACTTTATTTACAAGACTAACCCAGGACCTGTGATTGTTCTTTCTGGGGGGGAGACAGTCTGCTCTGCATCAATGCACCATTAAAGCACCCAAAAACGCACCAATACACACCCAAGCACCAATCGGTGCAGTCACCATTGTTCATGAAAATTAAAACAACAACCCCTAACCCTGCAGGTGTCTCTTGCTCTTCGGCTCCCTCTGCTGGCTATTTACTTTCTTCCAGATGTTGTCATTTCCTTTCATTTTCTTACTGGCGGCCTATTTGAGCATAAAATGAAATGCACCCAACGTGTCCATTTTTATTTATTTATGGCCCACAGGGCCGACTAGTGTGGTTCACCTGTGGGGCATCGGTGCCCTGTGGCCAAGGTCCGCCAGAAAGATTTTTGGCCCTCATGGCCGGTTACAGCAGAGGGGCCATGCCCCAACCCATGGGGTCCATCAGTGGGGCTCGGCCACAGACATGTGGTCCATAATGTGGTGCATCGATGCAGACAGCTGGTTCTGAGAGTTCCGGGCGCACAATGGCCGACTCACGCACGCTCCCCTCGGCGCCCAATGGCGCACAGGTCATGTGGGAGACAAAAGGGGGACAAGACAAATGAGCGAGGGGTAAGGTCACAAGGGTACACGTCAATAAGGCAATGCAAGGCGAAATGCGTACGGAGAGCGAAATGAGAAAGCTCATCCCTACCGTACGTCACCCCCCCTGTCACCTACACTACCCTTGCCCTTACCCCATATTTACAAAATCTACACATTTACAAATTCGTCGCTACTGTCACGTCTTCCCCATATTTCTCCAATACCAAATTCGTCACCACAATCCCTCTTGCCAAAATTTGCCATCACCCAATTCGTCATCAATCCTCATAAGGAGGAAGAGATGGAACAACAAAGCACAATGTCACACCCACGTCATGATGCGTCTCACATTCCAAACATCTGCACAATACAATAACAAAACATGGCATGGTGTGGAGGTACGTCATCTCAGGTGAGTGCATGTAGATGGTGCGAGGAGACTTCAATCCTAACTATCCTCTAAATGACATTAACACACTTTACACTACCCGGGGTCTTTCCCTGCAAATCCATTGGCCAACTTACTCTATGGGTTCTAAAAACCAATTCCCATTGACCAAACTGTGGTGCTTCTCAAGTTGGGGTCTCACTCCCCCGATTCATCTCCCGGTGCCCTCGCACAATTTCTGGGCTGTGACGTGTAGCTCTCCCAGCAGGTCTACCCACCTGCACACCTCCACCACTGCAGTTGCCACCCGAGCTTACCTAGCTCCTTAACCTAACCTATCTACTGGGGAAGGCCCCTCCTGGCTCTGTCACCCCACTCGGTGCCCTCTGGCACTGGGCTACCCGGGTCCGTCCTCCGGATCCTCGGGCCCCATCCACAACTACCGGCTCCCAGAGCCCACCTGCGGCCTCACCTGGCCGACATCCTCACAGTGGTGGAGTGCCCAAACCAACTACACACACTAACAGGCTACACGCCCAGCCATTTCCACAACACTAATGCACCCATCCAAATACCATTCTTCCACCCGCACCACAGATGCCAATATCCAACCACAATTTACCTATACCCTCTACCTAACACTTACACTACCCGCCCCGGGTACTCGTGAAAGGGGTCCACTCTTCCCCCATCCACACCTTCGCACCATGCACACCACTCCGTACCACTTACTCCAACTCTCTCCACACCACTCATTCTCTGCTCCATATATTCCACACACCTGTACTTGCACACCTGTGCTCTCATACTTGGTGCCGCCTGCACCCTTCTCTCCCCCAAGCGCATTCGCGCTGATCCACAACACTCACTACTCATACACTGCTCCATACACCTGTTCAGTTGCACACCTGTGCAATCACACCTGTTCAATCACACCTGTTCAATCCTCAAACACACGGCATCATCTCATCTAACTACTCCCCTCTGAAACTTGCGCTTCCCAGTCGTCCCTTTAAACTATTGCGCTCCCTCGTCATTATCATCCACTCTAATCTACCTGCGTCCCCTCTACAGGTATCCTTGTCACTAACTAACCTTAACGTTGCCTAATGTCATCTTCTAGGGCCCTACACACAATATCCTAACCCACCCGGGCTAGTTTTCACTGCCATACACCCCATAATCTAGTGCTCCTTTGCCCCCCCTCGCCGTGAGGGATGGTGGATTGCCCATCCCACCACATCGGGGAGGTCCCACTATCAATTTTGCTCGTCCAAATTCCAACCAATTCAAAAATTTTCCATTTACTGCCAATTCTACCCACTATTATAAATTTCGTATCAAATCACTACCATCATCATCACAGTCCGCTTTATCCTAGCCTCGGTGCGTCATGACATCATTAAACTCGGTTTGTAAAGCCGAGCAATGAATTCGGGTGATTTGGTCGCCTGCAGGTTGAATCCGTCCGGCTTTCGGTTCAAGGGAGGTGGTTTGGTTGGGCCGAGGTTCCACGCACCATCTCGGCGCGGCACCTTGCGGTCCCGGGCCCGATGGCTCAATCCCCCTCGGTCGGAACCCCGTCCCCACGAGGGGGCACCGTTCCGCTTCCTCCCACTCGCCCTTGAACCGTACCGGTCGCCTCGCCCGCCAAGGCCCGGACTCGGCCGTGCAGGGCGGGGCCAAGCCCGAATCGGCAACGACGCTTCGAAGAGAAGCGACGCAGCATCGATCCGCGCCGGGCCCTGCATCCAACAAAGCACGCCGCGCCCCGAGTGCTCGCATCGGCTATCCGTCGCCCTAACCGCTAACCCGGTTACCGTCGATGCTTCACTTGCATGCTCACACGCATACGCTACCCCTTTCACCCTCACAAAACCCGGCGTTCGAACGCCGTTCGTACATTCCACCAACGCTCTCCCTGTTACACACCACACCTCTCGCGCACACTCTTGCGCACACTTTGGTCCACACCTCTCCTCTGTTACGTCCTCCGTAACACTCACCATGGGCATGCACTCTTGCATCCACCCACTAACGCGCTCACATGGGCTCTCCCACACCCGCGCTACCACTAACTCAGGTGTGCTTCCTCGCACACCCTCGACCATTCCAAGCGTGCATTCTCGCACCCGCTCCACCACCAACTCACTCCTCGTGTCACACTCCGTACACCCCGACGTGCATTCTCGCTCGCACTCGGTTTCACTCCCACACTTTATAACACACCCACTCGCCGACGCACACTTTTTCCTCCCACGCGTGCCATTTTTACTCACACGGGACCCTTCACCAACGCCCGGGTGCCATATCGATCCCAATCGCACGACAATTCTTTTGTCGCTAAACATCCTTTTACAAAATCTCCCAGCACAATACACAGCACGTCTCACCTTCGGGGTTCTTCTTCCTCCCTGCACCAAAACCTGCAAACTTCCATTCGGGTTAAGCACAGCATCGTGATGTGAGCAGGGACTTTGCACATTTTCCATTTCTCCTTGCAATTCCCGGGCTACCTCCGTCATCTCTTCAATTTTAATTCCCAGCACTGCTTTGTCTTTGTTCCCCTCGATGACCGTTGGCTTTAATAAAATTCCCTCTACCTCATCGGTCGCCGGCTTTTCCAAACCCCGTGTCGCGATTTCTACCCCCGTCATTGTACCCGCGCTTTCCTCCGCTTCGCTCAACCGGCGCTTCTCGACCCGCGTTACCTCCTCGTGCACCCCTGGGACCCTTTCGCCCACCATGCGATCCATGGTCTCCCCACATTTTTGCATGCGGTCACCCATTCTGTTGGTTATTGCTTCAATTTTATTACTCAATTTCTCCCCCTCTATTCTCAGCATCTCGGTGAATTGCGCCATGAAGTCCCCCACATCAAAGCCCGCTGCTACGGTCACGGGCGCGGCAAAATTTGGTGCCGCTGTAACCATGTGCGCGAGAGCGCCATTTTGTGCACCTGATACCCCCTCAACCACACCTTCTTTACTCTCCTCCACCATTTTCCCCACTTCTTCCCTGGGGTCCTGGGTCGATTCTACCTCACTCTCCTCTACCGGAACCCAGCCGTCTTGATCTGCCATAGCGCGACTTTCAAAATTCGGGTTTTTTGTAAAACAAAATCAAATTTCGGTACTTTATAATTTTGACCAAATTTTTTCCTTGATGTTTTTAAAAAATTTGGTTCGGGCCTCGAATCCCACTCCTGACACCAATTGTTACGGATGCGGTTTAGATGTTATTTTGACCGAGCGGTTGGTATGACCGCGACCGAACAGTTATTCCCCGACTAGACCCCGATTCCACCCAGACGTTAACCAAATCGCACTATGCTAAATCAATGATGGAAAGGACACAACGACTGGGATAGATGAAACGACGCAAGGGGTACAGTTCTCAAGACCTCCGGAGGAGGGTATAATTACAGTGGTGGAGAAAAGGGGGTAGATTACACGGCAGAGTGAGGTAAAAGACACAGAAGAGATGGGCACTTAAATACAATCTTATCTTATCCCAGACAGATCACAGACAAACGGAACAAGGCTGACTTACACAGGGATTGATGGCAGGAAGGGACAGGTAGTCGATAGCACAAGGTGCACCTTGGCTCGGGGACAGGATAAAGCACGGTCCAGTCCAGAGATGCGGGGAGGCCTCACAGCGCTCGGAGGGTACGTCTTGCTTGCTCCAAGCTCAGCGCGCATCTGACGTCACCTCCCTCTTCCTGCGCATGCTCAGCGGGGAGTGACACGCCCTCGGCTGGTTGGCTCCGCCCCCCTGGGGCTGGTCCGCCGCTTCCATTGGGTGCGGGGGTTACCGGGCTCCGCCCTTGACGAGGAACTGACAGGGAGCCCCTATTTGGTAACCCCGTCGAGCACATGTTCGATGGCGGCTCGTTGGGAAGGCCTCATGCCCTCCCAACACCCCCTACCAACCAAGCCGGAGTGAGGACGCGCACTCCCTGTGCACGCCGCCGCCGTTGCTGTTGTTGTTGTTGTTGTTGCTGAACCGTGAGGAAGAGCTGCGGGGAGGTATTGGGAGGTCCTAAACGTCCTAACGGTGCCATACAATCACATTCTGGTGCAACGAAGGGTCAGAATTAATGGAAACGAGTCCTTAACTGACATAGACTAAGAATAACTAGCAAGATGTCCTATAGTTGTCTTACATGGGATGCGGTGAACCTGGGCACGACATTTAATGGGGGAAATAGGGGGAGGTCGGGTCTACAGAGTGTTGTTTACAGAAAATGGGACTAGGGAATGGGGGATTGGGGATAGTTGGGAAGTATTGAGGAAATAGGGGAATATTTACAAGCGGATATGGATGGATGCAAATCCCATATCCGCAACATTGCACCCTTCTCTACCTCGGGGCGTCCCGACCCGATAAATTTTTACCTACTTTAGTGTGGCACTCAGATGTAGTTCCCTCTACTATTAACTCAACCCTGAGTGCGACAGTTTTACAGATGTTCACAAATGAGTAAATATGTCCCCCTGCGACGTTGCACCCTTCTCCTAACAGAAACACACCCACAGGATAACCGAATCGCGGAAAGCATCCTCAAACTAAACATACAGCCGGTAGGGAGCATCATTTATACAATTGACGCTACTTTATTTACAAGACTAACCCAGGACCTGTGATTGTTCTTTCTGGGGGGGAGACAGTCTGCTCTGCATCAATGCACCATTAAAGCACCCAAAAACGCACCAATACACACCCAAGCACCAATCGGTGCAGTCACCATTGTTCATGAAAATAAAAACAACAACCCCTAACCCTGCAGGTGTCTCTTGCTCTTCGGCTCCCTCTGCTGGCTATTTACTTTCTTCCAGATGTTGTCATTTCCTTTCATTTTCTTACTGGCGGCCTATTTGAGCATAAAATGAAATGCACCCAACGTGTCCATTTTTATTTATTTATGGCCCACAGGGCCGACTAGTGTGGTTCACCTGTGGGGCATCGGTGCCCTGTGGCCAAGGTCCGCCAGAAAGATTTCGGGCCCTCATGGCCGGTTACAGCTGAGGGGCCATGCCCCAACCCATGGGGTCCATCAGTGGGGCTCGGCCACAGACATGTGGTCCATAATGTGGTGCATCGATGCAGACAGCTGGTTCTGAGAGTTCCGGGCGCACAATGGCCGACTCACGCACGCTCCCCTCGGCGCCCAATGGCGCACAGGTCATGTGGGAGACAAAAGGGGGACAAGACAAATGAGCGAGGGGTAAGGTCACAAGGGTACACGTCAATAAGGCAATGCAAGGCGAAATGCGTACGGAGAGCGAAATGAGAAAGCTCGTCCCTACCGTACGTCACCCCCCCCTGTCACCTACACTACCCTTGCCCTTACCCCATATTTACACACACACATATATATATATACACACACACACACACACACACACACACACACACACACACACACACACACACACACACACACACACACACACACACACATATACCAGTAGAAGCTGACAAACGAATCTTCAGTCCCCATGTTGAAGTTGCATTCAGCAAAACGATCCCATATAAAGGGAGGGGTACTTTGCACCTCTCTTTGATTATTCAAGACGATATAAAATACTTCAAAAAGTAAGGGGAAAAGATATTCAACCCAGATGGCACGTGAACCGACACTCCCCAACTTAGGAGTCTCATGTCTTATTCATTAGGCCATTATGCCAGCACATTACATGTGGGTTATAACATTTTGAAGAGTTATTGAGTGTGTATATATTTTTATATATTTCTTTATGTATATATAAATATATATATATATTGTTGCGGTTTTGAGAATTGTACATATGACAGCATTAAAGGTTAAAGGTTTGCCCCCCCATAGTTAGTCCACAAGCAACACGTAGGCCCATTAGAATTAGTTATGTCATAGTATGTGTAAGAGTAGGCCATTTCACTAGTAACATCTGTGTTGTGTAAATAAATAACAAGCTTAGGTCCTTTCATTTTGCAGTCGCCCTCCAATTTCCATCATGGGCAAACTCGATCCCGCGCTCCATTTGGCATCCCTCAAGTTTGTTACGCTTTGGGCTACCCGCAGCAGTTTGTTACGCTTTGGCCGCCAGCAGCGTTCGCTGCCCTTGGTTTCACTCGAAACTAGTTGGGTAACCACGAGGTAGGCCTGAAAAGGGGGAGGAGCACGAGGGTCGAGGTGTGGCCGCATCAAGCAGCACGTCAGAAGGCGGTGACGGTGAGGGCAACAGCCAACCAGAGCTCGGTGGGCATGGCTTGATAGGGCGTGGCAAGAAACGTCTGGTGAGTTCGAGAGGGTTCCAAGGGCGTGGCAATAAAACCCTTGGTGCGAGGCCCCCACCTCAGATGAGAAGGGAGAGGTGCTTTCAAAGGGATCTACGAGGACGGAACGAAGTCGCGCATGGCAAGAGAGTTGTATTGAGAGAGCGCATTGAGATACGCATTGAGAGATTGAGAAGTGCATTGCTCGCGTTTATTGAACTATTACGGACTGTCTGTTTATTACGTACGCGGCTGAGCCGGAAGCGCAACCGCCAAAGCCAGCCTACCGTTTGCCCTATAATAATCCCGAGCGCGCCAAACGACACGTGGAGAGCTCCTGGCTGCTGGGTTCATCTCCTTCACGGTGCGAGTTGGGGACCGGAGGAAGAGCTGCCCGGACGCCATTCATGGACCATCGACCTGTTCATCTGCAACCCCGTGTGAGTGTGTCTGAGAGTGAACGGGCCCATTTGTCCAGGGATAAGTTAAGACTGTTTAAGGGCGCACTGTGTATTCTTCTTCTTCTTCTTGTACAAAGTGTAAATAAATTCTGTTATTCCTTTTCTTCCCAAATTCGACTGTTTCAGTCATTTCCTCCATTGGGTAAGCGTGGCACGATTACGGACCGCTTGGATCGGGTTTAGTCATTGCTAACGGCTCGGGTCACGGGTCGCTACTGCTCGGTGTTTCCACCTACACCCGTGATTCGGGCGGAGCTTATTTCCTAGTTTCTGGGCGGCGCGAGTAATTAGGTAATAGTGATTAGTCCTACGACCCTACTTCGCGCTGTCCAGGAGTGACGTCATAGGTCCCGGGTCCCGTCGGCTAGTAAAAGACAAGGGGACTAACCCCCCCTTGGTAAAGGGGAAAGGCCGACGCTGAGATCCGCAACAATATACATATAGTCACGTGAAAAAGTAAGTACACCCCATGTAAAGTTTTGACTTTTTCAACATATTTCAACATTCAGGTATTTGATCTTCATTTCAACAATATTGATAGATAAAGGTGATATAATATAACAAATATCATGAAACATTTACATTTTGTAGTCCATTGTATAATTTAAATAAACATAAATGCAAATTTCGCATGTGGAAAAAGTAAGTACACCCTTGGCTCTAATAGGTGGTATTGCCCCTTTTGGCAGAAACAACCTGAAGTAGGCGTTTCTTATAACTATCTACCAGTCTCTGACATCGACTTGGAGAATTTTTTGCCCACTCCTCCATGCAGAATTCTTTCAGCTGTGTGATGTTTGAGGGGTTTCTTGCATGCACTGCTCATTTCAAATCCTCCCACAACATCTCGATGGGATTTAGATCCGGGCTTTGACTTGGCCATTCCAGAACCATCCATTTCTTTATTTTCAGCCATTCCTTGGTGGATTTCCTGGTATGTTTAGGGTCATTGTCATGTTGCAAGGTCCACCTTCGGTTGAGCTTCAACTTCCCGACAGATGGCCTCACATTATCCTCAAGCACCGTCTGGTACAATGAAGAATTCATAGTGGATTCTATGATGGTGAGCTGCCCAGGCCCTGATGCAGCAAAGCTGCCCCAAACCATAATATTTCCACCACCTTGCTTTACAGTTGGTATCAGGTTCTTGTGGTCAAATGCTGTCTTGGTTTTCGCCAAACATGTCTTCTGGTACTGTGGCAACATAGCTCTACCTTTGACTCATCTGTCCAGAGCACATTGTTCCAGAAGTGCTGGTCTTTGCCTCGGTGTTCATTGGCAAACTTTAGTCTTGCCCTGATGTTCTTTCTGGACAGCAAAGGTTTCCTCCTGGCACACCTCCCATGTAGATCAAATTTGTGCAGTCCCATAAAGTCCAGATTTGTGAGGTGCTTCAGAGACTGTTGTCCTTCCGGTAGGTTCTCCCATCTCAACCAACGAACTCTGTAGTTCTGTCAGTTGTCATTGGGTTCTGGGTTACCTCTGACCAAGGTTCTTCTTGTTCGGTTGCTCACTTTGGTAAGACGGCCAGCTCTTGGAAGAGTCTGGATAGTTCTTTTTTCATTCAATTTCCAAAAATGGAGCTCACTGTGGTCTTGGGAACTTTCAACACTATAGAAATTGTTTAATACCCTTCCCCAGATCGATGAACTGTTTTACGGACAGTTCCTTGGACATAATGGGAAAGTTTCTGCTCTGGCATGCACTGTCAACCATGGGGTCTTGTATAGAAAGGTGTGTTTCTCTCTAAATCATGTCCAATCAATTGAATTGGCAACAGGTGGACCCCAGTCAAGTTCTAGAGACGTCTCAAGGATGATCAAAGGAAATTGGATGCACCTGAGCTCAATTTGGAGTGTCGTAGCAAAGCGGTTGAATACTTATTGACTCAAGACAGTTCAGCTTTTCATTTTTAATTATTTTGTAAAAAAAAATTCTAAAAATAAAAATTTCACTTTGACATTATGGGATATTATTTGTAGATCAGTGAGAAAAAATATCTGAATTCACACAAATTACACATAGCCTGATTGTGTTTTCAAAGCCGCAGACCAAAACTTAATTATTTTCGTTTTTCAATTATTTTTAGATTTTCGTGTTATGGAATTTGCCACTCGTTCACAAAATTTTGTTCACAAATTTTCACAAAGAAGTTCACAAATTTTCCACGAACAATTTCTTGAGTTCAAAAAATTCACAAAAGGACATTCTATAAGTTCTATGTTAACAAATCGAGGAAAAAAAACTGTTGGCAATATTTTTATTATCTGTTCTTCAAGGCATCATCTTCATCTGGATCGTCGTCATCTGGAACATACAGTTCTTCCTGGGTATTGTCGTTTATCTCAAAAACTTCACAAAAGGACATTTCCATGCAGGTTAAGTTGCTATTTTTTCATTTGCAGTGAAGTGTACGAAGAATATCCCAAGAATTTGAATGAAAATGACTTGATCAAGATCTGGTTTGTATTACCATATGATACCCTGAGCATCTAAAAAAAACTGGAATACATTTTTATTTCAATCCTTTGGTGTCATACTTTCAAAAACAAACAAACAAGAGTTTGGTCAAGGTCAAAATTGATGTCAATCTCACGGACGTTTTATTCGCATTGATGCAAAATTTTATTCCGAAAGTCCCAGCTGGCTCCGATTAATACAGCTCGGAACTTGATACAGCTCGATAATTGAGTGTTGAGAGCACGGGAAGAAGAAGCATTTTCAAAATGGCGGTTTTGTACTCCTCGGGGCGAAAGAAACTCTGTTGTACCATTAACAAGTGTGGGCACTAACTGCAAACCCTACAACAGCAAGAAAGCCTTCCTCTATCCTGTAGGGGGAAGCTTATTTACAGTATCCCGATCTGGATCTTCACCAAAATATAATCGATTTGTCTTTGTCACACACCCAACAGGTCCACAAGGTTTTGTCCGAATCTATTCATAACCTTTTGAGATAGCCTGCTCAGTTCTAAACAAACAAACGGGTGGTGAACACATCAATCCCTGTACACCGTTGGTTGTGGTGGTAACAAAATCAAGCGAGTGGTCCACATCATCACGTGTGGCTTCCTGTTCCTTTGAAGGATAATATCAAACAGTTTTCGATTTACCAACTTTTCTGCTTCGTGTTCTAAATGCCGAGTTCAAAAGTGGCATTGCATTGCGTTGCATTACAATTTCTTGAGCATTCACACATGCAATCAACTGCCGTTGTTCGAGTTCGTTGTTCGAGTTCGAGTTCGTTGTTCAACACTAACACAAGTGCGAAAAGTGGTTTTTCAACACTATCACAAGTGCAAAAAGTGTTTTTTCAACACTAACACAAGTGCAAAAAGTGGTTTTTCAACACTAACACAAGTGCGAAAAGTGGTTTTTCCACACTAATACAAGTGCAAAAGTGGTTTCCTGCACCAACACAAGTGCGAAAAGTGTTTTTTCCACACGAATACAAGTGCAAAAGTGGTTTCCTGCACCAACACAAGTGCGAAAAGTGGTTTTTCAACACTAACACAAGTGCAAAAAGTGTTTTTTCCACACTAATACAAGTGCAAAAAGCGAAAGTGGTTTCCTGCACCAACACAAGTGCGAAAAGTGGTTTTTCAACACTAACACAAGTGCGAAAAGTGGTTTTTCAACACTAACACAAGTGCGAAAAGTGTTTTTTCCACACTATTACAAGTGCAAAAGTGGTTTCCTGCACCCACA